>NC_134837.1:140237978-140283271 GCF_004210375.1 Tachypleus tridentatus
CATATCTGTAAATTCATATATGCGCACGCATGAATACATTCACGTACATATATGCGCGTTTATAAATTTGTATATGTGCGCGGATATCCATAAATTTGTATATGTGAGAGCATGTCCATAAATTAGTATATATGCTTTTGCATATCCATAAATTTGTATATTCGCGTGCATGTCTGTAAATTCCTATATGCGAGAGCATGTCACTAAATTCGTATATTCGTGCAAGGTGCTCAATTTTGTAGATGCGCGTGCATGTCTGTAATTTCTTATATGGGCGCACATATACATAAAGTCGAATATGCGAACACGTGTCCGTAAATATGTATTTAACTGCTCATGTGCTCATTTTCATAGATAAGCCAAGCATCTCTATAAATTCGAATATTCGCGCAGTTACTCATTTTGAAGATTTTTGTAGATACGGCGCATGTCTCTAAATTCTAATATGCGTGCGCAAATGCTCATTTTGGTAGATGCGCGGACAGTTGCTCATTTTGGGAAATTAGCGTGCATATCTGTAAATTCGTATATGCGCGCGAATGTTCAATAAATTAGTACAGAGTTAGTGCATGTTAATAACTTTGTATATGCACACGTATGCCTATAAATTTGTATATGCTTGCACATCTCACTAAATTCGTTTTTGCTCGTGCAGTTGCTCATTTTTGGAAGATGCGCGAGCATGTCTGTAAATTCATATGCGCGCTCATGTCACTATATTCGTATATGCGGGGAGCACGATCTCATTTTTGGTAGATGCGCACGCATATCTGTAAATTCATGTATATGCGCACACAGTTCCCCATTTTGGGAGGTACGCGTGCATGTCTATAAATTCGTATATGCGCGCGCAGGTGCTCATTTTTTATTAACTTTGGTAGTTGTGCGCGCATGTTTGTAGAATTTGTATGATGATTGCACATATCCGTAAATTTGTATATGCGTGCGCAGGACTCATTTTGGTAGATGCGCGCGCATGTCTATCAATTCGTATATGCGTGCAGGAGTTCATTCTTGTAGATTTCTGTAGATTCGCGTGCATATCTTTAAATTCGTATATGCGCGCGCACGTCCATAAATTCGTATATGCGTGCGCAGGACTCATTTTGGTAGATGCGCGCGCATGTCTATCAATTCGTATATGCGTGCAGGAGTTCATTCTTGTAGATTTCTGTAGATTCGCGTGCATATCTTTAAATTCGTATATGCGCGCGCACGTCCATAAATTTGTATATGCGCGCAAATGACCGTAAATTTTATATGCCTGCACAAGTGCTCATTTTGGTAGATGGGCGCGCATGTCTGTAAATTCTTATATGAGCGCACATATCTATAAACTCGAATATGGGCGCACATATCATTTAAGTTCGAATATGCGCACACATGTCCATAAATTTGTATATACCTGGGAATGTGCTCATTTTGGTAGATGTATTTGCATGTCTGAAATTCGTATATGCGTGCACAAGTCCATAAATTAATATGTTTACATGTCTGTAAAATTCCCTATTTGCGCTCACATCTCCATAAATTCGTGGTATGTGCGCATATGTCCGTAAATTCTTAGATGCACGCGCATATACTCATTTTGGTCGATGCGCGCTCATGTCACTAAATTCGTATATGCGCGCAGGATCTCATTTTTTTGGTAGATGCATGCGCGCTTGTCCATAAATTCGTATATGCGCACGCATGTCCGTAAATTCATATATACGCGCTCATGTCTATGAATTCGAATATGCGTGCACATGTCCGAACTTCGTATATGTGCGCGCCGCTGCTCATTTTGGTAGATGCTCGCACATATCTATAAATTCGTATATGTGCACACATGTCCATCAATTCGTATATGAGCTCTCATGTCTGTAAATGCGTATAGGCAATAAAATGTCACTAAATTCGAATATGCGCGTGCTGGTGCTCTCTTCTGTTAGAAGCGAGCAGATACTGTAAATTCGTATATGCACACACATGTCCATAAATTGGTACTTGCTCGCGCATGACTATAAATTCATATAAGTGTGCAGGTGCTAATTTTGGTAGATTTTTAGATACTTGAACCTTTCTGTAAATTCGTATTTGCGCGCACAAGTCCATAAATTTGTATATGCGCGCAGTGATCATTTTGGTAAATGCGCGCGCATGTCTGTAAATTCGTATATGCACGCACATATCCATAATTTCCTGTATGTGGAGGATGTCTCTAAATTCGTATATATGCGCACACATGTCCATAAAATCGAATAGGCGAGCACATTTCAATAAATTTGTATATGCATGCATACCTTCTCATTTTGGTAGATTCGAGCACATGTCTGTGAATTCGTATATGAACGCATATCTATAAATTTGTATATACGCGTGCATCTCACTAAATTCATATATGCGCACTCAGGTGCTCATTTTGTTAGATGCACGCAGGCATGTGCTCATTTTGATAGATGCATGCGCGCATGTCCGTAAATTCGTATATACGCGCACATGTCTCTGTAAATTCGTATAGGCAGAGAATGTCAATGAATTCGTATATGCGCGTGCAGGTGCTCATTTTGGTAGATGCGCGCGATTACTGTAAATTTGTATATACGCTCAAATTTAACTAAATTTGTATTTGTGCAGGAAGGTGCTCATTCTGGTAGATGCACGCGTATGTCTGTAAATTCTGTATATCCACGCATATATCCATAAAGTTGTTCTTGCGCGCGCATGTCTATAAATTCATAAAATGCGCAGGTGCTCATTTTGGTAGATTTTTTGTAGATACGTGAACATGTCTCTAAATTTGTAATTGCGCACACATCCATAAATATGTGCGCACATGTCCATAATTTCGAATAGGCGAGCACATTTCAATAAATTTCCATATGCATGCATACGTGGTCATTTTGGTAGATTCGCGCACATGTCTGTGAATTCGTATATGAGAGCGTATATCTATAAATTTACATACGAGTGCATCTCACTAAATTCATTTATGCGCACGCAGGTGCTCATTATGTTAGATTCACGCGCTCATGTCCATAAATTCGAATATGAGAACGCATATCTGTAAATTCGTAAAAGAAGAGCATGTCACTAAATTCGTATATGCGAGTGCAGGTGCTCATTTTGGTAGATGCGCCGGGTATGTCTGTAAATTCGTATATGCACGCACCTGTCCATAAATTTGTACTTGCGTGCGCATGTCTGTAAATTCGTTTATGCGCGAACACGTCCATAAATTCGTGTATGCGCTCATATGTCCATAAATTTGTTTATGCATGCTCATGTCACAAAATTCGTATATTCGCGCACAGGCGATAATTTTGGAAGATGTGAGCACATGTCCATAAATTGTATATTCGCGCGCATGTCACAAAAGTCGTATATGCGCACATGTAATGAAATTTGTATATGCCCGCGCAGGTGCTCATTTTGGTAGATGAGCGCGCACATATATAAATTCTTATATTCGCGCACATATACATAAAATTCGAATATGGGCGCCCGTGTCCATAAATATGTATTTACCTGCTCATGTGCTCATTTTCATAGATGCGCAAACCTGTCTATAAATTCGTAGATGCGCGCACAGGTGCTAATTTTGGTAGAATCGCGCACATGTCTGTAAATTCGTATATGGGCGAACATGTCCGTAAACTTGTATATGCACCCACACATTCGTAAATTCCTATATACGCGCGGAGGTGCTCATTTTGGTAAGTGCGCGAGCATGTCCGAAAATTCGTATATTCGCGTGCAGAACCTCATTTTCTTATTAGTGCGCGAATGTCTGTAAATTCCTATATGCGTGTCCAAATGCTAATTTTGGTAGATGCGCGGGCAGGTGCTCATTTTGGGAGATTAGCGCGCATAACTGTAAATTCGTATATGCGCGCAAATGTCTAAATTCGTACATGCGCGCGCGTGTTTATAAATTTGTATATGCGTTTGCTTGTCTATAAATTTCTATATGCTTGCAAATCTCACTAAATTCGTATATGATCGTGCACTTGCCCGTTTTGGTAGATGCATGCGCGCATGTCCATAAATTAGTATATGTGCACTCATATCCACAAATTTGTATATGCACGTACATGTCTGTAAATTCGTATATACGCGTGCATGACACTAATTTCGTGTATGCACATGCATGTCTGTAAATTCGTATATCAATGCAAAGGTCTTATTTTAGTAGATGCGCTAGGATGTTTGTAAATTCGTATATGCGCCGCATATCCAATAATTGGTACATGCGAGCGCATGTTTATAAATTCGTATATGCGCGTGCATATCTATAAATTTGTATATAGGCGAGCACCTCACTAAATTCATATGCCCACGCAGGTGCTCATTTTGTTAGATGCACGTGCTCATGTACTCATTTTGGTAGATGTACGCGCGCATGTCCACAAACTCGTATATACGCGCAAATGATTGTAAATTTGTAAATGAGTGCCATTCCTGTAAATTCGTATAGGCGAGAGAATGTCACTAAATTCGTCTATACGCGTGTAGGTGCTCATTTTTGCAGATGCGCGTGCATGACTGTAAATTTATATATTCGCGATCATTTAACTAAATTTGTATATGCGCAAGTAGGTGCTCCATTCGGTGGATGGGCGCGCATGTCTATAAATTCGTATATGAGCACACATATTGATAAATTAGAATAGGCGCGCACATATCACAAAAAAATCGAATATGCGCGCACATGTCCATACATTTGTATATACCTGCGAATGTGCTCATTTTGGTAAATGTGCTTGCATGTCTATAAATTCGTATATGCGTGCGCAGTGGCTCTTTTTCGTAGATGCACAAGCATCTCCATAAATTAGTATATTTGCGCACATTTCCGTAAATTCGTATATGCTAATTTTGGTAAATACACGTGCAAGTCTGTAAATTAGTATAGGTGCGCAAATGCACTTAACATGCATATGCGTACCCAGGTGCTCATTTTGGTAAATGCACGCGCATATCTGTAAATTCGTATATGCACGCACAGATACTCATTTTGGTAGATTTTCGCGCATCTCTGTAAATTCGTATATGAACGCACAGATTCTCATTTTGGTAGATGCGCGCGAATGTCACTAACATCGTATATGCGCCCATGCACTCATTTTGGTAGATTTTTCTAGAGGTGCATGAATGTCTGTAAATTCGTATATGCTTGCACATGTCACTAAATTTGTATATACGCACCCAGATGCACATTTTGATAAATGCACGCGCATGTCTGTAAATTCGTATATGCGCGGGCTGATACTCATTTTGGTAGATTCTCGCGCATTTCTGTAAATTCGTATATGTGGGTGCAAATGCTCATTTTGGTATATTTTGAAGTTGTGCGTGCATGTCTGTATATTCCTATATGTGCGTGCAGGTGCTCATTTTGGTAGATTTTGGTAGATGCGTGCATATTTTATAAATTTGTATATTTGCACGCATGTCACAAAATTAGTATATGTGCGCACATGTAACTAAATTTGTAAATGCTCCCGTAGGTGTTCATTTTGGTAGTTGTGCACGCATGTCACTAAATACGTATATGCGTACGTAGGTACTCATTTTTGAAAATGCGCGTGCATGTCCATAAATTCGTATATACGTGCACATGTCCGTAAATTTCTATATGCCTGATCAGGTGCTAATTTTGGCAGAGTTTCGTAGATACTCGGGTATGTCTGTAAATTAGTATATGCGCACGCATGTCTTTCAATTCGTATATGCACGCTCATGTCCATAAATTCGTATATTCGCGCACAGGTGCTCATTTTGGATGATGCGAGCACATGTCTGTAACTTTGTAAATGGGTGCATATCCTTAATTCGTATGAGCGTGCACATGTCTATAAATTTGTATATTCCAGCGAATGTCACAAAATTCGTATATGCGAACACATGTAACTAAATTTGTATATGTGCGCGCAGGTGTTCATTGTGGTAGATGGGCGCACATGTCTGTAAATTCGTATATGCGCGCACATATCGATAAATTCCAATATGAGCGTACATGCCCATAAATTCGTACATACCTACAAATGTACTCATTTTGCTAGATGCGCGCACATGTGTATAAATTCGTATATGCGCGCACATGTGTATAAATTCGTATATGCGCGCGCATCTCACTAAATTCGTATATATGCGCTCATGTACTCATTTTGGTAGATGATTGCGCGCATGTTCATAAATTCTTATATGAGAACGGATGTCTATAAATTCGTATATACGCGCACAGATGATCATTTTGGTAGATGCACATGCATGTTTCTAAATTCGTATATGCGCGCACACGTCCATAAATTCTTAATATGCGCACATGTAATTAAATCTCTATATGTGCACGTAGGTGTTCATTTTGTTAGGTGGGCGTGCACGTCTGTAAATTCGTATATGAGAGCACATATTGATAAATTCGAATATGCGCAGACATGTCCATAAATTTTTATATACCTGCGAATGTGCTCATTTTGGTTTATGCACTTGCATGTCTATCAATTCGTATATGCGTGCGCAGGTGCTTATTTTGATGGATGCACCTGCATATCTGTAAATTCAAATATGCGCGCGCATGTCTCTAAATTTGTAGATGCAAGCGCTCGTCTCTAATTTCGTATATGCGTGCGCAGGTGCTCATTTTAGTAGCTGCGACCGTATGTCTGTAAATTCGTATATGCACGCACTTGTCCATCAATTCGTATATGCTCGCGCATCTCTGTAAATTCGTATATGCGCATGCAGACACCTCATTTTGATAGATGCGCAGATGTCCGTAAATTCGTATATGCACGCAAATATCACTAAATTCGTAGATGAGCGCGAAGGTGCTCATGTTGGTAGATGCACGCGGATGTCTCTAAATTCGTATATGCGTGCGCAGGTGCTCATTTTGAGAAATGCGTGGACATATCTGTAAATTGTATATGCATGCACACGTCCATAAATTTGTATATGCGCGCACATGTAACTAAATTTGTATATACGCACGTAGGGTTTTATTTTGTTAGGGGGCCCGCACATCTGTAAATTCGTATATGCGAGCACATATAGATAAATTCGAATATGCACACACGTCTCTAAATTTGTATATGTCTGCGAATGTGCTCATTTTGGTAGAAGCACTTGCATGTCTATAAATTCGTATATGTGAGCACAGGTGCTCATTTTCGTATATGTGCAAGCATGTCTGTACATTCGTATATGCGCGGGTAAATACTCATTTTGGTAGATTCTTCCGCATGTCTGTAAATTCGTATATGCGGGTGAGGATGCTCATTTTGGTAGATTTTGTAAGTTGTGCGTGCATGTCCATAAATTTTTATATGCGCGCGCAGGTGCTCATTTCGTTTGATTTGCGCACAAGTGCTCATTTTGATAGATGCGCCCGTATGGCACTAAATTCGTATATGTGCGCACATATCCATAAATTTGTATATGTGCGCGCATCTCAAAAAATTCGTATATATGCTCGCATGTACTCATTTTGGTAGATGCAGTGCGCATGTCCATAAATTCGAATATGAGAACGCATGTCTGTAAATTCGTATATGTGCATGCACACACCTCATTTTGGTAGATGCGCGGATTTCCGTAAATTCGTATATGCGCGCGCTTTTGATCATTTTGGTAGATTTTGGTACATGCATACACATCTCTGTAAATTCGTATATGGGAGCACACGTCCATAAATTCGAATATGCGAGCCAATGCCCGTAAATTTGTCTGTTCTTGCGAGGTGCTCATTTTGGCAGATGCGTGTGCATGCCTATATATTCGTATATTTGCGCAGGTACTCATTTTGGTAGATTTTTGTAGATACGTGCGCATGTCTGTAAATTTGTATATGCGCACGCAGATACTGATTTTGGTATATTCTCGCGCTTGTCTGTAAATTCGTATATGCGGGTGCAGATGCTCATTTCGGTAGATTTTGGTAGTTGTGCGTGCATGTCTGTAAATTCGTATATGCGTTCGCATGTTACTAAATTTGTATATGCACACCCAGGTGCTCATTTTGGTAAATGCACGCGCATGACCATCAATTCGTATATGAGCTTTCATGCTTGTAAATTCGTATAAGCGAGAGAATGTTACTAAATTTGTATATGTGCGCGTACGTGATCATTTTGGAAGATGGGCGCGCATGTCTGTAAATTCGTATATGCGCGCACATATCGATAAATTCGAACATGAGCGCACATGTCCATAAATTTGTATAGACCTACAAATGTGCTCATTTTCGTAGATGTGCAAGCATGACTGTAAATTCATATATGTGCACACATATCCATAAATTTGTATATGTGCGCGCATGTCTGTAAATTCATATATTCGAGAGCATGTCACTAAATTTGTATATTCGAGTGCAGGTGCTCAATTTGTTAGGTGCGATCGTATGTCTGTATATTCGTATATGCGCATGCAGACACCTCATTTTGGTAGATGCGCAGATGTCGGTAAATTCGTATATGCACCCAAATGTCACTAAATTCGTAGATGAGCGCGCAGGTGCTCATTTTCGTAGATGCACGCGGATGTCTCTAAATTCTTATAGGCGTGCACAGATGCTCATTTTGGGAGATGCGCGCGCATGTCATTAAATTCGTATATGCGTGCGCAGCTGCTTATTTTGATGGATGCGTCTGCATGTCTGTAAATTCAAATATACGCGCACATGTCTCTAAATTTGTATATATACGCGCACGTCTCTAAATTCGTATATGCGTGCGCAGGTGCTCATTTTGGTAGCTGCGACCGTATGTCTGTAAATTCGTATATGCACGCAATTTTCCATAAATTCGTATATGCGCGCGCATGTCTGTAAATTCGTATATGCGCATGCAGACACCTCATTTTGGTAGATGCGGAGATGTCCGTAAATTCGTATATGCACGCAAATGTCACTAAATTCGTAGATGAGAGCGCAGGTGCTCATTTTGGTAGATGCACGCGGATGTCTCTAAATTCGTATATCGGTGCACAGGTGCTCATTTTGGTGGATGCGCGTGCATATCTGTAAATTGTATATGCGAGCACATATAGATAAATTCGAATATGCGCGCACATGTCTATAAATTTGTATATAGCTGCAAATGTGCTCATTTTGGTAGAAGCACTTGCACGTCTATAAATTCGTAGATGTGATCACAGGTGCTCATTTTCGTCGATGCGCAAGCATGTCTGTAAGTTGTATATGTGTGCACATCTCCATAAATTAATATGTGCACACATATCTGTAAATTCGTATATGCACACATATCCATAAATTTGTATATGTGCGCGCATGTCTGTAAATTCGTATATGCACGCAATTTTCCATAAATTCGTATATGCGCGCGCATGTCTGTAAATTCGTATATGCGCATGCAGACACCTCATTTTTGTAGATGCGGAGATGTCCGTAAATTCGTATATGCACGCAAATGTCACTAAATTCGTAGATGAGAGCGCAGGTGCTCATTTTGGTAGATGCACGCGGATGTCTCTAAATTCGTATATCGGTGCACAGGTGCTCATTTTGGTGGATGCGCGTGCATATCTGTAAATTCGTATATGCGAGCACATATAGATAAATTCGAATATGCGCGCACATGTCTATAAATTTGTATATAGCTGCGAATGTGCTCATTTTGGTAGAAGCACTTGCACGTCTATAAATTCGTAGATGTGATCACAGGTGCTCATTTTCGTCGATGCGCAAGCATGTCTGTAAATTCGTATATGTGTGCACATCTCCATAAATTAATATGTGCACACATATCTGTAAATTCGTATATGCACACATATCCATAAATTTGTATATGTGCGCGCATGTCTGTAAATTCGTATATTCGAGAGCAGACACCTCATTTTGGTAGATGCGCAGATGTCCGTAAATTCGTATATGCACGCAAATGTCACTAAATTCGTAGATGAGCGCGAAGGTGCTCATTTTGAGAGATGCGCGTGCATATCTGTAAATTAGTATATGCGCGCACACGTCCATAAATTCGTAAATGCGCGCAGATGTAACTAAATTTCTATATGCGCACGTAGGGGTTCATTTTGTTAGGGGCGCGCACGTGTGTAAATTTGTATATGCGAGTACATATAGATAAATTCGAATATGCGCGCACATGTCTATAAATTTGTATATGTGAGCACAGGTGCTCATTTTCGTATATGTGCAAGCATGTCTGTAAATTCGTATATGTGTGCACATCTCCATAAATTAATATGTGCACACGTGTCTATAAGTTCGTATATGCGCGCATGTAATCATTTGGGTAGATTTTTCTGGATGTGCATGTATGTCAGTAAATTTGTATATGAGTATGCATGTCACTAAATTTGTATATGCGCACCCAGGTGCTCATTTTGGTAAATGGACGCACATGTCTGTAAATTCGTATATGCGCGGGCAAATACTCATTTTGGTAGATTCTTGCGCATGTCTGTAAATTCGTATATGCGTGTGAGGATGAAAATTTTGGTAGGTTTTGTAAGTTGTTCGTGCATGTCTGTAAATTCGTATATTCGCGAGCAGGTGCTCATTTTGTGAGATTCGCGCGAATGTCTGTAAATTTGTATATCTGCACGCACTTTCCTAAATTTGGATAAGCTTGTGCAGATGCTCATTTTGAGAGATGCGCGCACATGTCTATAATTTCGTATATGCGCGCACACGTCCATAAATTCGTAAATGCGCGCAGATGTAACTAAATTTCTATATGCGCACGTAGGGGTTCATTTTGTTAGGGGCGCGCACGTCTGTAAATTCGTATATGCACGCACATGTTCATCAATTCGTTTGTGCGCGCACATTTAAATAAATTCGTATATGCGTGCGCAGGTGCTCATTTTTTAGAGATGTGCGCACTCGTCCATAAATTCGTATATGCGCGCGCATGTCTGTAAATTCATATATGCGCTTGCAGACACCTCATTTTGTTAGATGCGCAGATGTTCGAAAATTCGTATATGCACGCAAATGTCACTAAATAAGTAGATTAGCATGCAGGTGCTTATTTTGATAGACGCGCGCGAATGTCACTAAATTCGTATATGCGCGGGCAGGGGCTCATTTTGGTAAATGCGCAAGCATCTCTAAAAATTCGTATAAGCGTGCACATCTCCGTAAATTAATATGTGCACACATATCTGTAAATTCGTATATGCACACAGGTGCTCGTTTTCGTAGATGTGCAAGCATGTCTGTAAATTCGTATATGCACGCACTTGTCCATAAATTTGTATATGCGCGCGTATGTCCATAAATTTCTATATACCTGTAAATGTGCTCATTTTGCTAGATTTGCTTGCATGTCTAGAAATTCGTATATGGGCTGGCCGGGGCTCATTTTCGTAGATGTGCAACCATGTCTGTAAATTCATATATGTGCACACATATTCATAAATTTGTATATGTTCGCATATGTCTGTAAATTCGTATATGCGAGAGCATGTCACTACATTCGTATATGCGTGCGCAGGTGCTCATTTTCAGAGAAGCGCACATATCTGTAAATTCGTAAATGCGAGCACATATAGATAAATTCGAATATGCGCACACATGTCTCTTAATTTGTATATATCTGCGAATGTGCTCATTTTGGTAGAAGCACTTGCATGTCTATAAATTCGTATATGTGAGCACAGGTGCTCATTTTCGTATATGTGCAAGCATGTCTGTAGATTCGTATATGCGTGCACATCTCCATAAATTAATATGTGCACACATGTCTATAAATTCGTATATGCGTACAGGGGCTCATTTTGAGAGATGTGCGCACTTGTCCATAAATTCGTATATGCGCGCGCATGTCTGTAAATTCGTATATGCGCATGCAGACACCTCATTTTGGTAGATGCGCAGATGTTCGAAAATTCGTATATGCACGCAAATGTCACTAAATATGTAGATTAGCATGCAGGTGCTCATTTTGGTAGATGCGCGCGAATGTCACTAAATTCGTATATGCACGGGCAGAGACTCATTTTCGTAAATGCGCCAGCATGTCTGAAAATTCGTACATGCGTGCACATCTCCATAAATTAATATGTGCACACATATCCATAAATTTGTATATGTGCGCGCATGTCTGTAAATTCGTATATTCGAGAGCATGTCACTAAATTTGTATATGCGAGCGCAGGTGCTCAATTTGGTAGGTGCGATCGTATGTCTGTAAATTCGTATATGTACGCACTTGTCCATACATTCGTATATGTGCTAGCAGACACCTCATTTTGGTAGAAGTGCAGATGTTCGAAAATTCGTATATGAAGGCAAATGTCACTAAATAAGTAGATGAGCATGCAGGTGCTCATTTTGGTAGATATGCGCGAATGTCTCTAAATTCGTAAATGCGCGGGCAGGGGCTCACTTTCGTACATGCAGAAGCATGTCTGTAAAAAATCGTATATGCGCTCACATATCAATAATTTCGAATATGCAAGCACATATCCATAAACTTGTAAATGTGCAAAAATGTCTTAAAATTCATATATGCACGCAGGTACTCCTTTTGGTAGAGTTGGGTAGATACTCGATCATATCTGTACATACGTATATGCGCGCTCATGTCACTAATGTCACTAAATTCGTATATGCACGCACATGTAACTAAATTTGTATATGCGCGCACAGATGCTCATTTTTGTGGATTCGCCTGCATGTCACTAAATTCGTATATGCGTGCGCATGTGCTAGATTTGGAAGATGTGCGAGCAAGTCCCTAAAAACGTACATGCGAGCACAAGTCTATAAATTTGTATTTTCGCGCGCATCTCACTAAATTCTTCTATACGCGTACATGTACTCATTTTGGGAGATGCGCGCGCATGTCATTAAATTCGTATATGCGTGCGCAGGTGCTAATTTTGATGGATGCCCCTGCATGTCTCTAAATTCAAATATGCGCGTGCATGTCTCTAAATTTGTATATGCACACGCACGTCTCTAAATTGTATATGCGTGCGCAGGTGCTCATTTTGGTAGCTGCGACCGTATGTCTGTAAATTCGTATATGCACGCACTTGTCCATAAATTCGTATATGCGCGCGCATGTCTGTAAATTCGTATATGCGCATGCAGACACCTCATTTTGATAGATGCGCAGATGTTCGAAAATTCGTATATGCACGCAAATGCCACTAAATTCGTAGATGAGCGCGCAGGTGCTCATTTTGGTAGATGCACGCGGATGTCTCTAAATTCGTATATGCGTGCGCAGATGCTCATTTTGTGGATGCGCGTGCATATCTGTAAATTAGTATATGCGCACGCACATCTCTAAATTCGGATATCCGTACGCAGATGCTCATTTTGAGAGTTGCGCGCACATGTCTGTAAATTCGTATATGCGAGCACATATAGATAAATTCGAATATGCGCGCACATGTCTATAAATTTGTATATAGCTGCGAATGTGCTCATTTTGGTAGAAGCACTTGCATGTCTATAAATTCGTATATGTGAGCACAGGTTTTCATTTTCGTAGATGTGCAAGCGTGCACATGTGCATGTCTGTAAATTCGGATATGCGCGCAGGGGCTCATTTTCGTAGATGTGCAAGCATGTCTGTTAATTCATATATGCGCACACATATCCATAAATTTGTATATGTGCGCGCATATCTGTAAATTCGTTTATTCGAGAGCATGTCACTAAATTCGTATATGCGAGCACAGGTGCTCATTTTGGTAGATGCGCGCGAATGTCTGTAAATTCGTATATGCGTGCACAGGTGCTCATTTTGGTAGATGCGCGCTCATGTGTATAAATTCGTATTTCCGCGCGCAGGTGCTCATTTTGGTATATTTTGGTAGATGCGCGCAAATGTCTGTAAACTCGTATATGCGAGAGCATGTCTCTAAATTAGTATATGCGAGCTCTAGTGTTCATTTTGGTAGTTGCAACTGTATGCCTGTAACTTCGTATATGCACTCACTTGTCCATAAATTCGTATATGCGCATGCAGACACATCATTTTGGTAGATGCGCAGATGTCCGTAAATTCGTATATGCGAGGGCAGGGGCTCATTTTCGTAGTGCGCAAGCATGTCTGTAAATTCGTACATGCGTTCACATCTCCATAAATTAATATGTGCACACATGTATGTAAATTCATATATACGCGCTCATGTCCATAAATTCGTAAATGCACGCATATGTCCATAAATTTGTATATGTGTGCTCATGTCACTAAATTCATATATTCGCGCACAGGTGCTCATTTTGGAAGATGCGAGCACATGTCTGTAAATTCGTAAATGTGCACATGTTCTCATTTTGGTACATTTTTGTAGATACGCAAGTATGTCTGTAGAATTGTATATGCGCGAGAATGTCCATAATATCGTACATACATATACACAATCGTATATGCGAGAGCATGTCACTAAATTAGTATATGCGTGCAAAGGTGATCATTTTTGTAGATGTGCACATATGTATGTAAATTCGTATATGTTCCCGAATGTCCATAAATTCGTACATGCGCGCGCATGTTTATAAATTTGTATATACGCGCGCATGTGATCTTTTTGGTAGATGCATATCCATAAATTTGTATATAGCTGCACATGTGCTTATTTTGGTAGCAGCGCGCGCATATCTAGACATTCGTATATGCGCTCATGTACTAATTTTGTTAGATTTTTCTAGATGTGCATGCATGTCTGTAAATTCGTATATAATCGCGCATGACACAAAATTCGTATATGCGCACCCAGGTGTTCACTTTGGTAGATGCACACGCATGTCTGTAAATGCGTATATGCGCGCACAGAAACTGATTTTGGTAGATGCGCACGTTTGTCTGTAAATTCGTATATCTCCGCGCAGATGCTCATTTTGGTAGATCCTCGCACATGTCCATAAATTCGTACATGCGCGCACATGTTTATAAATTCGTATATGCGCACCCAGCTGTTCATTTTGGTAGATGCACGCGCATGTCTGTAAATTCGTATAGGCGCGCCCAGATACTAATTTTGGTAGATCAGCACCCTTGTCTTTAAATTCGTATATCCACTCGCATGTTTGTAAATTCGTATATGCTCGCGAATGTCACTAAATTAATATGTGTGCGCGCAGGTCCTCATTTTGAAGATGCTGGAGTATGTCCGTAAATTCGTACATGCGCGCACATTTTTATAAAATTGTATATGCACGTGCAAGTCTATAAATTTATATATACGCGCGCATCTCACTAAATTCGTATATACGCGCTCATGTATTTAAAGCACGTCTTTAAATTCGTATGTGCGCGCACATATCCATACATTAGAATATGCGCGCACATGTCCATAAATGTGAATACACCTGCACATGTTCTCATTTTGGTAGCTGCGCGCGAATGTCGATAAATTCGTATAGGCGCGCACAGATCATATTTTTGTAGATGCACGTGCATGTCTATAAATTCGTATATCCATGAACAAGTCTCATTTTCGTAGATGCGCGCGCATGTCTGTAAAATCGTATATGCGCGCACATGTCAATAACTTTGTATATACCTGCACAAGTGCTCATTTTGTTAGCTGCTCGCGTATGTCTGTAAATTCGTATATGTGCGAGCATGTCTATAAATTCATATATGTGCACATAGGTGCTCATTTTAGTAGCTGCACGCGCGTATGTCCATAAATTCGTATATGCGCGCACAGATGCTCATTTTGGTACATGCACGCTCATTTCCATAAAACCGTATATGCGCGAGTAGCTGCTCATTTTGGGAGATGATCGCGCATGTCCATAAATTCGTATATACGCGCACATGTCCATAAATTCGTATATGAGCGCCCATGTCTGTAAATTCGTATAGGCGAGAGAATGTCACTAAATTCGTATATGCTCGCAGGTACTCATTTTGGTAGATTTTTGTAGATACGTGAGCATGTCTGTAGATTTGTATATGCTCGCGCATGTCCACAATATCGTACATACATATACGCAATCGTATATGCGAGTCCATATCACTAAATTCGTATGTGTGTGTGAAGGTGATCATTTTGGTAGAAGCGAGCATATGTATATAAATTCGTATATACAAAGGCATTTCACTAAATTCATATATGCAAACCCAGGTGCTCATTTTGATAAATGCACGGGCACATATTTCCATTTTGGTAGATGCCCGACAGCATTTCCATAAATTCGTATATGCGCGCGCATGTCCGTAAAACGTATATACGCGCACATGTCCATGAATTCGAATATGCGAGTACATGTCCGAACTTCGTATATGCGCGCACATGTCCATAATTCGTATATGAACGCCCATGTCTGTAAATTCGTATAGGCGAGAGAATGTTACTAAATTCGTATATGCACATGCAGGTGCTCATTTTGGTAGGTGCGCGTGCATGACTGTAAATTCGTATATGCGCACGCAGATCCTCATTTTGGGAGATGGGCGCACATGTCCATAAATTCGTATATGCGCGCACATATCCGTAAATTTGTATATGCTTGCACAGGTTCTCATTTTGGTAGATGCGCGCGCATGTCTATAAATTCGTATATGCGCGCGGGTACTCATTTTGGTAGATTTTTGTAGATACTCGAGCATAACTGTAGATTTGTATATGTGCGCGCATGTCCACAATATCGTACATTCATATACGCAATCGTATGTGCGAGAGCATGTCAGTATATTCGTATCTGCGTGCGAAGGTGATAATTTTGGTAGATGCGCGCATATGTATGTAAATTCGTAAATGCTCGCGCATGTCCATAAATTCGTACATGTGCGCGGATGTTTATAAATTTGTATATGCGCGCTGAAGTCTATAAATTTGTATATGCGCGCGCATCTCACTAAACTCATATATACGCGCGCATGTGCTCATTTTGGTAGATGCGCGCGTATGTCTATAAATTCGTATATGCGCGCGGGTACTCATTTTGGTAGATTTTTGTAGATACTCGAGCATAACTGTAGATTTGTATATGTGCGCGCATGTCCACAATATCGTACATTCATATACGCAATCGTATGTGCGAGAGCATGTCAGTATATTCGTATCTGCGTGCGAAGGTGATAATTTTGGTAGATGCGCGCATATGTATGTAAATTCAAATGCTCGCGCATGTCCATAAATCTGTACATGTGCGCGGATGTTTATAAATTTGTATATGCGCGCTGAAGTCTATAAATTTGTATATGCGCGCGCATCTCACTAAACTCATATATACGCGCGCATGTGCTCATTTGGTAGATGCGCGTATGTCTGTAAATTTTATGCACACATGTCCAAAAAATTCCTGCCTGCTTTTTCCATTGCTAGGAAAATTTCCCCACTGGTTGCCCCCGTTGCTAGGGATATTTACCCACTTCTTGACCCCGTTGCTAGGGAAATTTCTTCAACTTCTTGCCCCGTTGCTAATGAAATTTAACTACTGCTTATCCCACTGTTGCTAGGAAAATTCCCCACTTCCTGAATTCATTTGTTAGGTAAATTTCTTTCATTTCTTGCCTTCGTTTCTAGGGAATTTTTCCCCACTGGTGCCCTGTTGCGAGGAAAATTTCCACCCCTTCTTGCTTCCGTTGGTAGAAAAACTTCCCTCTCCTTGCCCCCAGTTCCTAGGGAAATTTCCTTCACTGCGTGCACCAGTTGCTAGGTAAATATCCACAACTGCTTGCCCCCCGTTGCTATGGAAATTTCCCCCACTTCTTGCCCCCATTCCTACGGAAATGTTCCCCACATTTTGCCCCTCGTTGCTAGTGAAATTTCCCCCACTTCTTGCCCTTCATTGCTAGGAACATTTCATCCACTGCTTGCCCCCTATTGCTATGGAAATTTCCCCAACTGCTTGCACCCCGTTTATAGGGAAATTTACACCACTTCTAGCCTTCGTCGCTAAGGAAATTTCGCCACTGCTTGCCCCCTTGTTCCTAGGCATTTTTTTTTCACTATTTGCCCTCGTTGCAAGGGAAATTTCCACCACTTTTCTCCTCCTTTCTGGGAAATTTCCACACTGCTTGACCACCGTTGTTATAGAACTTTCTCCCACTCCTTGCCCCCATTGGTTGGAAAATTCCCCTACTTCTTGACCCCGTTGTTTGGGAAAATCCACTACTTTTTGCCTCCGTTGCTAGGGAAATTTACACCACTTCTTACTTCCGTTTTTAAGGAAGTATCTCCCACTCCTTGCCCCCCGTTGGTAGAGAAATTTCCTCCACTCCTTAACCCCAGTTGCAAGGGAAATTTCACCCACTTCTTCTCCCCGTTGCTATAGAAATTCCCCACTGCTTGCACCCCTTGCTAGGTAAATGTCTACCACTGTTTGCTCTGTTGCTCGGGAAATTTCCCCACTGCTTGCCCGCTGTTGCAATAAAATTTCCCCACTGTTTGTCCTCGTTGCTATGGAATTTCCCCACTGCTTGCACACCATTGCTATGGAAATTTTCTCCACTTGCTTGCCCGCTGTTGCAATAAAAATTTCATCCACTGTTTGTCCTCGTTGCTAGGGAAATTTCCCCACTGCTTGCACACCATTGATATGGAAATTTTCCCCACTGTTTGCCCCCTTTGCTAGGGAAATTTCCCCCTCTTCTTGCCCCTGTTGCTAGGGAAATTTCTTCCAATGCATGCCCCTTTGTTGCTGGGCAATTTCCACCACTGTTTGCCCCCGTTACTTTGGAAATTTCACCGACTGCTTGACCCCCGTTGCTAAAGAAATTTCACCACTGCTTGAACCCGTTGCTAAAGATATTTCACTATTTTGTTTCCCACCGTTGCTAGAGAAATTTCACCACTCCTTGCCCCCCATTGCTAGGGAAAATACCGCTATTTCTTGTCCTCCTTTGCTGGGGAATATTCTTTCACTGCTTGCTTTCGTTGCTAGGAAAATTTACCCCACTTATTGTCCCCGTTGCTAGGAAATTTCGCCCACCACTTGACCCCGTTCCTAGGGATATTTTTATCACTGCTTGCCCCCGTTGCTAGGGAAAATTCCCTAACATTTTGCACCCCTTTCTAGGAAAATTTCCACCCCTGCTTGCACCCGTTACAAGGATAATTTCCCCCACTTCTTGCCCCCATTGCTAGGGAATTTTCCCTCATTCCTATCTCCCTGTTGCTTGGGAAATTTACGTTACTTCTTCCCCCGTTGCTAAGGAAATTTCCCCACTCCTTGCACCCCATTGCTAGGGAAATGTTTTCAATGTTTGACCCCATTGCAAGCAAAATTCCCCCACTTCTTGCCCCCCCCCCTTGCTAGGGAAATTTCCCGCACTCCTTGCCACTTGTTCCTTTGGAAATTCCATCTCTTGTTGCCCTCGTTGCTAAGGAAATTTAGCAATTTGCCCCTTGTTCCTTAAAATATATTCTACACTACTTGTCCCCAGTTCATAGGTAAATTTCTTCCAGTGCTTACTTCCCCGTTACTATGGAAATTTAAACCACTGTTTGCCTCCCGTTGCTAGTGAATTTTCCCCCACTGTTTGCCCATGTTGCTATGGAAAGTTCCCCCACTTTTTGTTCCCCCATTGCTATGGAAATTTCACCATTGCTTAACCCTCGTTGATAGCGAAATTGCCACCACTGTTGCCTCACGTTGCTAGGGAAATTTCTCCCTCTTCTTACCCCCCGTTGCAAGGGAAATTTCTTCTACTGATTGCCCCTTTGATGCTGGGAAATTTCCTCCACTGTTTGCCCCTTTGCTAAAGAAATTTCCCCCACTCCTTGCCCCCCGTTGAGAGGGAAATTAAACCCACTTCCTGCCACCGTTGTTAGAAATATTTCTCCCACTCCTTGTCCCCGTTGTTAGGGAAATGTCCTTCTCTCCTTTCCCTCAGTTGCTAGGAAAATTTCCCCAACTTCTCCCCAACCCCGTTGCTAGGGTAATTTCACAACTACTTAACCCCCATTGCTAGGGAAAATTCCCCCACAATTTGCCTTCGTGGCTAGGGAAATTTCTTCCACTAATTGCCCCTTCGTTGTTGGGGAAATTTATCTTACTGTTTGCCCCATTTCTATGGGAATTTCACCCAATGCTTGACTCCAATTGCTAAAGAAATTTCACCACTGCTTATCCCACCATTGCTAGGGAAATTTCACAACTCCTTGCCCCCGTTGCTAGTGAAAATTCCCCAACTTTTTGCCCCTCTTGCTGGATAAATTTCTCCCTCTGTTTCCCCCGTTGCTAGGGAAATTTCCTTACTGCTTGCCCCGTTGCAATGGAAATTTTATACACTTCTCGTCCCCCATTGCAAGAGAAATTTCTCTCACTGCTTGCCACACGTTGCTAGAGAAAGTTCACCACTGCTTACTTTTTGTTGATAATGAAATTTCTCTCACTGTTTGCCCCAGTTGCTAGGGAAATTTCCCCACTTCTTGCCCCCATTGTCAGGGAAATTTCCACCTCTTCTTGCTTCCCTTTGATAAGAAAATTTCGCGCACTCCTTGCACATCGTAGCTGGAAAATTTTCAACCACTTCTTGCCCCCCGTTGCAAGAGAAATATCTTCCACTCCCTCCCCCCGTTTTTATGAGAAATTTCCCCATATTTTTGACCCCGTTGCTTGGGAAATTTCTTCCACATTTTTCACTCCGTTGCTATAAAAATTTCACCCTCTACTTGCTATTTTCGTTGCTAGGGAAATTTGACAACTTCTTACACCCCGTTGCTATGGAGATTTACCCCACTCCTTTCCCTCGTTGCGAGGAAAATTTCCCCCACTTCTTGCCCCTCCGTTCCTAGGGAACTTTTTTTCACTGCTTGCCCCCGTTGGAAAGGAAATTTCCCCCACTTCTTGCCCACCTTCATAGGGAAATTTCTACCCTTGCTTGCCACCCGCTGCTTGGGAAAACTCCCCCACTTCTTGCACCTAGTTGCTAGAGAATTTCCCACACTCCTTGCCACCTGTTGCAAGGGAAATTTTCCTTATTTCTTGCCTTTCGTTGCTAAAAACATTTCCCCCACTACTTGACTCCGTTGCTATGGAAATTTCCCCACTGCTTTCACCCTTCTTCCTAGGGAATTTTTTTTTACTGCTTGCCACCGTTTCTAAGAAAATTTCCCCAACTTCTTCCCTCCTTTGTAGGGATAATTCTACCACTCCTTTTGCTTGGGAAATTTCTTTATTTCTTGCCCCCCGTTGCTAGGAAAATTTTCCCCACTTCTTGCCACCCGTATTTAGGGATATTTCTCCCACTCCTTGCCCCCGTTGCTAGGAACATTTCCTTCACTTCTTGCCCCCATTGCTAGAGAATTTTTTTCACTGCCTGGCCCCAGTTGCTATGGAAATTCCCCCACTGCTTGCCCACCGTTGCTAGGGAAATTTCACCACTGCTTAACCCCTCGTTGCTAGGGAAATTTCCCCCACTGTTTGCCCCCGTTGCTATGGAAATTTCACCCACTGCTTGACCCCAATTGCTAAAGAAATTTCACCACTGCTTATCCCTCGTTGCTAGTAAAAATTCCCCCCCTCTTGTCCCCACCTTTGCTAGGAAATTTTCTTTTGTTGCTTGTCTCCCTGTTCCTAGGAAAATTTTCTGACAATGGTGCCCCGTTGGGAGGAAAATCTCTACCCCTTCTTGCCCCAGTTATGGGAAATTTCCACCACTCTTTGCCACCTTTGCTAGGAAATTTCCTCATTTTCTTGGTCCTGTTTCTTGGGAAATTTCTTCCACTGCTTGCCACTTCGTTGCTGGGAAAATTTTTCCCTCTCTTCCCCCCTTTGCTTGAGCAATTTTCTTACTGCTTGCCCCTCTTTGCTATGGAAATTTCACCACTGCTTACCCTTTGTTGCTGAAGAAATTTCTCTCACTGTTTGCCCTCTGTTGTTATGGAAATTTCCACCTCCCTCGCTTCCCGTTGATAGGGAAATTTGCGCATTTTGACCCACGTTGCTATAAAATTTCACACACTTCTTGCCCCCGTTGCTAAAGAAATATCTTCCACTGCTTATCCCCACGTCGCTATAAAATTTCACACACTTCTTGCCCCGTTGCTAGAGAAATATCTTCCATTGCTTATCCCCCTGTTTCTAGGAAAATTTCCACTACTTCTTGTCCCCCGTTGCTTAGGAAATTTCACCCACTCCTTGCCCCCCGTTGCTAGGTTAATTTACCCCACTTTTTGTCCACCTTTTCTAGAAACATTTCAACTACTTCTTGCTTCCATTGCTAGAGAAATTTCTTTCTCTGCTTGCCCCCTGTTGTTATGGATATTTCCCCCACTGCTTGACCTTTCGTTGCTAGGGAAATTTCCCCCACTGCTTGCCCTTCCATTGCTATGAAAATTTCCCCCACTGTTTGCCCCCATTGCTAGAAAAATTTCCCCCACTTCTTGCCCACGATGCTAGGGAAATTTCTTCCACTGCTTGTCCCACGTTGCTAGGGAAATTTCACCCACTTTTTGCCCCATTGCTATGAAAATTTCACCCACTGCTCGACCCCTATTTGCTAAAGAAATCTCACCACTGCATGTCCCACCGTTGCTAGGGAAATTTCACCACTCCTTGCCACCCCATAGCTAGGGAATATTCCCCCACCTCTTGCCCCTTTGATATGGAAAATTCTTCACTGCTTGCCTCGTTGCTAGGTAAATTTCACCCACTGCTTGCAACCAGTTGCGATTGAAATTTATTCCACTGCTTGCCCCCATTGCTAGGAAAATTTCACAACTGCTTACCCCCCGTTGATAGGGAAATTTTCTCCAATGTATGCCTCCCGTTGCTATTAAAATTTACCCCACTGCTTGACACACTTTGCCAAAGACATTTTACCACTGCTTATCCCACCGTTGCTATGGAAAATTCCCTTATTTCTTGAACCCCTATGCTGGGGAAATTTCTTTCATTGTTTTCCCCCATTGCTAGGGAAATTTTTTCACTGTTTGCCCCCGTTGCTAGGGAAATTTCACACACTTCTTGCCCCTTGTTGCAAGAGAAATTTCTTTCACTGCTTGCCCCTCTTTGCTATTGAAATTTCCCCAACTGCTTGCCCCTTGTTGCTAGGGAAATTTCACAACTCTTTGCATCCAGTTGCTAGTGAAAATTGTCCCACTTCTTGCCCCCTTTGCTAGGGAAATTTTTTCACTGCTTTCCTAAAATGCAAATGAAATTTACTCCACTCCTTGCCTTCTGTTGCAAGGGGAAATTTCTTCCACTTTTTGCCCCTGTCGCTAGAGAAATTTCTCCCTCTGTTTGCCCGTTGTTGCTATGGAAATTTCCCCTACTGCTTGGCCCCGTAGCTATGGTAATTTCACCACTGCTTACTCTTCATTGCTAAAGAAATTTGTCTCACTGTTTGCCCCCATTGCTAGGGAAATTTCCCAACTTCTTTTCCCCTTTGCTAGGGAAATTTCTTTCACTGCTTTCCCAATTGCCAGGAATATTTCCTTACTGCTTACCCCCTGTTGCTATGGAAATTTCCCCCACTCCTTGCCCAACGTTATTTGGGAAATTTCCTTCGCTGCTTGCACCCTTTGCTAAAGAATTTTTTTTCAGTGATTGCCCCTGTTGATATGGGAATTTCAACCAAAGCTTGACTCCCATTGCTAAAGAAATTTCACCACTGCTTATCCCACTGTTGCTATGGAAAATTCCCTTACTTATTGAACCCCTATGCTGGGGAAATTTCTTTCATTGCTTGACCTCATTGCTAGGAAAATTACCCCCACTGCTTGCACGATGGGGATTACCAGTGAAATCCCCTCCACTGGGTGCCCTGTTTCTAAAGTAATTTTTTCACTGCTTTCCTAAAATGCAAATGAAATTTACTCCACTCCTTGCCTTCTGTTGCAAGGGGAAATTTCTTCCACTTTTTGCCCCTGTCGCTAAAGAAATTTCTCCCTCTGTTTGCCCATTGTTGCTATGGAAATTTTCCCCACTGCTTGGCCCCGTAGCTATGGTAATTTCACCACTCCTTGCACCCAGTTACTAGGAAAATTTCTCCCACTTTTTAACCCCGTTGCTTGTGAAATTTTCCCCAATCTTTGCACCTGTTGCTTGAGAAATTTTTTCCACTGTTTGCGAACTGTTGTTATGGAAATTTCCCCCACTGTTTGACCCCATTGCTAGGGAAAGTTCTCCCACTGTTTGCCCCGTTGCTAGGGAAATTTCCTCACTGCTTGCCACCCCATTGCTATGGAAAATTCCCCCACTTCTTGCCCCCTTTGATATGGAAAATTCTTTCACTGCTTTCCCCCGTTGCTAGGGAAATTTCACCCTCTGCTTGCAGCCAGTTGCGAGGGAAATTTATTCCACTGCTTGCACCCCATTGCTAGAGAAATTTCACCACTGCTTACACCCCAGTGCTAGGGAAATTTCCTCCAATGTTTGCCCTCC
Organism: Tachypleus tridentatus; assembly: GCF_004210375.1. Classification (NCBI taxonomy): domain Eukaryota; kingdom Metazoa; phylum Arthropoda; class Merostomata; order Xiphosura; family Limulidae; genus Tachypleus; species Tachypleus tridentatus. Next base: position 140,262,253 of record NC_134837.1, read on the forward strand.
GTTGCTATTGAAATTTTACCCTCTGCTTGATACACGTTGCTAAAGAAATTTCACCACTGCTTATCCCACCGTTGCTAGGGAAATTTCCCCCACGTCTTGCTCCCCGTTGCTTGGGAAATTTCCCAATTTTTTTGGCCCCGTTGTATGGGAAATTTCTTACACTGCTGTCCCTCCGTTGCAATAGAAATATCCCCCACTGCTTGCTCTTTTCTTTGCTAGGGAAATTTCAACACTTTTTACGCCCGTTCGTAAGGAATTTTTTCACTGCTTGCCCCCGTTGCTAGGGAAATTTCCCCCACTGCATGACCACTCGTTCCTAAGGAAATTTTTTCACTGCTTGCCCCCGTTGCTAGGGAAATTTCCCCCACTCCTTGCTTCCCAATCCTAGGGAAATTTCTACCCCTGCTTGCCCACCGTTGCTAGGGACCTTTCCCCCACTTCTTGCCTCCCATTGCTAGGAAATTTTCTCCCACTTCTTGCCCCCTGTTGCTCGGGAAATTTAATTTACTTCTTGCCCCCAGTTGCTAGTGAAATTTCACCCATGTCTTATCCACAGTGCTAGGGAAATTTCCCCCTTGCCCTTCGTTGCTACAAAAATTTCTTCCACTGCTTGCACCCCATTGCTATGGAAATTTCATCCACTGCTTGACACCCGTTGCAAGAAAATTTCCCAACTACTTGCCCCTTTTCTAGAAAACTTTCCCCCACTGCTCCCCCATTGCTAGATAACTTTACCCCACTTCTTGCCCCCGTTGCTAGGGAAATATCCCGCACTTCTTGCCCTCCGTTGCTAGGGAAAATTTTTCCACTGCTTGCCCCCGTTGGTTGGGAAATTTATTACACTGCTTGATTCCGTTGCTAAGGAAAGTTTCCCCACTGCTTGCTCTTCCCCTTTGATATTGAAATTTCACCACTTCTTACACCCCCGTTGCTAGGGAAATTTCTCCCACTGCTTGCCCCCGTACCTGGGGAAATTTTTTTCTGCTTGCCCCCATTCCTTGGGAGATTTCCACCTCTGCCTGCCCACAGTTTCTAGGGACTTTTCCCACACTCCTTGGCTCCCATTGCTAGGGAATTTTCTCCCCCTCCTTGCCCACTGTTGCTAGGGAAATTTAATTTACTTCTTGCCCCGTTGTTAGGGAACTTTCCCCCACTTCTTGCTCTTTGTTGCTACAAAAATGTCTTCCACTGCTTGCTCCCCATTCTTATGGTAATTTCACCCACTACTTGCCCACCGTTGCTAGCGAAATTTACCCCACTTCTTGACACCCGTTGCAAGGAAAATTTCTCCCACTTCTTGCCCCCTGTTTCTAGAGAAATTTCTTCCACTGTTTGTCCCCGTTGCTATGGAAATTTCCCCCACTGCTTGCCCCCCGTTTCTCGGGAAATCTCTCTCACTGTTTGCACCCGTTACTAGGGAAATTTCCCTAGCAACGAGGGGGCAAGAAGTGAGGTAAATTTCCATGACAATGGTGTGCAAGCAGTGAGAGACATTTCCCAACCAACGGGGGCCATGAAGATAGTGAAATTTCCCTAGCAACGGCGGGAAAGGGATGTGGGAAATTTCCCCATCTTCATGGCCCCCGTTGGTTGGGAAATTTCTTCCACTGCTTGACCCTGTTGCTATGGAAATTTCCCCCACAGCTTGCCGCCCGTTGCTCGGGAAATGTCTCTCACTGCTTTCCCCCATTGCGATGGAAATTTCTCCCACTGATTGGTCTTTCCGTTCTTAGGGAAATTTTACCTCTTCTTGCATCCCGTTGCTAGAAAAATTTCCTCCACTCCTCTCTCCCATTGCTTGGGAAATTTCCCCTACTCCTTGCTCCCCTTTTTATGGAAATTTCCACCCCTTCTTGAACCCTTTCCTAAGGAAAGTTCCCCACTGCTTGCCCCACTGTTTCTAGAGAACTTTCACTACTGCTTAACCCCCAGTTGCTAATGAAATTTCCCCCACTATTTGCACCCCGCTGTTCGGAAAATTTCCTCCATTGTTTGCGCCCATTGATCGGGAAAATTCCCACACTGCTTGCTCCCGTTGCTAGGGAAATTTCTTCCACTCCTTGCCCCTTTGCTAGGGAACTTTCCCCCACTGCTTGCCCCCCATTGCTAGGGAAATTTCCCCATTTCTAGCCCTTCGTTGAAAGAAAAATTTCTTCCACTGCTTGCCCCTTGTTGGTATGGAAATTTCCCCCACTGCTTACCCCTCCGTTGCTAGAGAAATGCACCCCACTCCTTGCCCCTATAGCTATGGAAAGTTCCATCACTTATTGCCCACCTTTCTAAGGAAATTTCCACCACTGCTTACCCCGTTGTTAGGAATATTTACCCCACTTTTTGCCCCCATTGCTAGGGAAATTCCACTACTTCTTCACCGCCATTGCAAGTGAAATTTCTACCCCTTCTTGCTTCCCGTTGCTAAAGAAATTTCCCCACTTGCTGCCCCTTTTGAAATCTCACCCCCTCTCCCAGACCCCATTGCTAGGGAAATTTCCACCACTTCTCGCCCTCCCTAGCTAGGGAAATTTCCACCACTCCTTGACCCCTTTGCTAGGGAAATTTCCCTACACCTCACTCTTTCCGTTGCTAGAGATATTTCAGCACTTCTTTTACCCATGTTGCGAGAAAAATTCCCCCACTCCTTGCCTCCACGTTGCTATTAAAATTTCCTTCACTTCTTGCACCCGTTGCTAGGAAAATTTCCACCACGGCTTGCCCACCGTTGCTAGAGTAATTTCTTTTACTCTTTGCCCACGTTTCTATGTATATTCCCCCACTGCTTCCCCTTTGCTTGAGAAATTTCACCACTGCTTACCCTCCATTGCTAGGGAAATTTCCAAACTGCTTGCCCCCGTTGCTATGGAAATTACCCTCACTGCTTCACTTTCATTGCTAGAAAAATTTCCCCCCACTGCTCGCCTGTCTGTTGCTAGGGAAATTTCCCCAACTGTTTGGACCTGTTGTTTGGGAAATTTCCCCACTTCTTGACCCCGTTGCTAGCGAAATTTCTTCCTCTGCTTGCCTTCCGTTGCTTGGTAAATTTTCCCCACTTTTTGAAACCAGTTACTATGGAAATTTCACCCACTGCTTGACCCCGTTGCGAGAGAAATGTATCCCACTCCTTGTCCCTGTTGCTAAGGAAGTTCCTCTACTTCTTGCCTCCATTGCTAGGGAAATTTCCCACATTCCTTTCAACCCGTTACTAGGGACATTTACCCCACTTCTTTCCCCTCCGTTGCTAGGGACATTTCCCTTACTCCTTGACTCCGTTGCTCGGGAAATTTCCAGCACTCCTTGCCCCCAGTTGCTATTGAAATTTCCCCCACATTTTGCCCCCATTGCTAAAGCAATTTTTTCCACTGTTGCCACCGTTGTTATAGAAATTTCCCCCACTGCTTGCCCCCCGATGCTAGGGAAATTTTTCCCACTGTTTGCCCCTGTTGCTAGGGAAATTTCCTCACTGCTTGCCCCGTTGCTAGGGAAATTTCCCTCATTTCTAGCCCTTCGTTGCAAGAAAAATTTCGTCCACTGCTTGCCCCTTGTTGGTATGGAAATTTCCCCCACTGCTTACCCCTCCGTTTCTAGAGAAATGCATCCCACTCCTTGACCCTATAGCTATGGAAATTTCCATCACTAATTACCCTCTTTCTAGGGAAATTTCCACTACTGCTTCCCCCCCGTTGCTAGGAATATTTATCCCACTCTTTGCCCCCATTGCTAGGGAAATTCCACTACTTCTTACCCCCCATTGCTAGTGAAATTTCCACCCCTTCTTGCTTCCCGTTGCTAGGAAATTTTCCGCACTCCATGCTTCCCGTTGCAAAAAAATTTCCCCACTTCTTCCCCCCTTTCTTAACGAAATCACCCCTCTCCTTGCACCCCATTGCGAGGGAAATTTCCCGCACTCCTTGCCCCTTTTGTTAGGGAATTTCCCCAAAACCTTACTCTTGCCGTTGCTAGGGTAATTTCACCACTTCTTCCATCCACGTTGCTATGGAAATTTCCAAACTGCTTCCCCCGTTGCTATGGAAATTTCCTTCACTGCTTGTACCCGTTGCTAGAAAAATTTCCCCCACTGTTCCCCCCGTTTTGAGAAATTTCACCACTGCTTGCCTCCCTCTGTTGCTAGGGAAATTTCCAAACTGCTTGCCCCTGTTGCTATGGGTATTTCCCTCACTACTCCCTTCATTGCTATGGAAGTTTACAACACTGCTTGCCCTTCAGTTGCTAGGGAAATTTCCCCAACTGTTTACCCATCTTGTTAGGGAAATTTCCTCCACTTCTTGCACCCGTTGCTAGCGAAATTTCTTCCACTGCTTGCCCCCCGTTGCTTGGTAAATTTCCCCCACTTTTTGAAACCCGTTGCTATGGAAATTTCACCCACTGCTTGACCCACGTTGCTAAAGAAATTTTTACCACAGCTTATACCATATTTACTAGGGAAATTTCCCCCACTTCTTGCCCTTCATTGCTAGGGAAATTTCCACATCTTCTTGTCCCATGTTGCTTGGAAAAGTTCCCCCACTTCTTCACCTTCGTATCTATAGAATTTTCCCTCACTCCTTGAAACCTATTGGCTACGGAAATTTACCTTACTTCTTGCCCCCATTGCTAGTGAAATTTCCACCCCTTTTTGCCCATATTGCTAGGGAAATTTTCCACACTTCTTGACCTTCGTTGGTAGAAAAATTTCTTCCACTGCTTGCCCCATTTCTAGGGAAATGTATCCCACTCCTTGCTGCATTGCTAGTGAAATTTCCACTACTCCTTGACCCCCTTTCTAGGGAAATTTCTAACTCTGTTTACCCCCATTGCTAACAAAATTTCCCACACTCCTAGCCCCCTGTTGCTAGGGAAATTTCCACCCCTTCCTGTTTCCCGTTGCTACGGAAATTTCACGCACTCCTTGCTTCCCGTTGCTAGGGAAATTTCCCGCACTTCTTCCCCCGTTGCTGAGGAAATTTACCCCACTTCTTTCCCCCATTGCTAGGGAAATTTCCCCATCTTCTTGGCCCCTGTTACTAAATAAATTTCACCACTGCTTATCCCTTCGTTGCTAGGGAAATTTCCTACACTTCTTGCTCCAAGTTGCTAGGGAAATTTCCCTTACTTCTTGCCCCCATTGCTATGGACAATTTTTTCACTTCTTACCACCCATTTCTATGGAAATTTCTTTCATGCTTGCTCCTGTTGTTAGGGAAATTTCCACCCCTGCTTTCACCCCGTTGGTAGGGAAATTTCCACTCCTGTCTCCTCCGTTGCTAGAGAGCACTCCGTCACTGCTTGCCCCACATTGCTAGGGAAATTTCCCCCACTCCTTGCCCCCATTGCTATGGAAATTCCCACACTCCGTGTCATCCGTTGCTCGGGAAATTTCCCCCACTCCTTGTTCCCCGTTGCTAGGGAATTTTCCTTTACTTCTTGCACCCAGTTGCTAGTAAAATTTCCCTCATGTCTTCCCCACATTGCTAGGGAAATTTTCGACAATGGGTGCCCCGTTGGGAGGAAAATCTCTACCCCTTCTTGCCCCCCGTTAATAGGGAAATTTCCCGCACTTCTTCCCCCGTTGCTGAGGAAATTTACCCCACTTCTTTCCCCCATTGCTAGGGAAATTTCCCCATCTTCTTGGCCCCTGTTGCTTGAGAAATTTCTTCCACTTCTTCCATCCGTTGCTATGAAAATTTCCCCCACTCCTTACTCTTCCCGTTGCTAGGAAAATTTCACCACTTCTTCCACCCACATTGCTAGAAAAATTTTCCCCACTCCTTGCCTCCCCGCTGCTATGGAAATTTTCACCCCTTCATGCTAAAAAAATTTCACACACTTCTTGCCCCCCTTTCTTAAGGAAATTTCCCCCTCTCCTTGCACCTTGTTGCTAGGGAAATTTCCCGCACTCCTTGCCTTCCGTTGCTTGGGAAATTTTCCACTCTTGCCCTCCATTGCTAGGGAAATTTCCAACACTGCTTTGCAACCCTTGTTAGAGAAATTTCCCCACACTCCTTTTTGTTGCTAGGGAAATTTCACCACTTCTTCCATTCCCCATTGCTAGCAAAATTTCCCCCTTTCCTTGCCTCCCCATTGCTATGGAAATTTCCTTCACTGCTTGTACCCGTTGCTAGGGAAATTTCCACCACTGCTTGCTCACCATTGCTAAAGAAATTTTTACCCTTCTTGCTTCATCATTGCCAGGTAGGAAAATTTCCACTTCTTGCCATCTGTTGTTATGGAAATTTCTTCCATTGCTTCCACCCTGTTGCTAAGAAGATTTTCCCTCTTTTTTAAACCCGTTTCTATGGAAATTTCACCCACTACTTGTCCCCCGTTGATGAAGAAATTTCACCACTGCTTTTTCCACCGTTGCTATGGAAATTTCATCACTCTTTGTCCCCGACTGCTAGGGAAAATACCCCCATTTCATGCCCTCCATTGCTAGGAAAAATTCTTTTCACTCTTGTCTGATATTGTCTGTAATTTATATTTACTTCTTGACCCCATTGCTAGTAATATTTCCCCAACTTCTTACCCTCGTTACTATGGAAATTTCCCACACTGCTTGCTCTTTCTTTGCTAGGGAAATTTCCCCCACTGCTTGCCCTTCCATTGCTAGGGAACTTTCTTCCACTGCTTGCCCCCGTAGATAGGAAAATTTCCACCCCTTCTTGCTTCCCGTTGCTAGGGAAAATTCTCGCACTCCTTGCTTCTCGTTGCTAAAGAAATTTTCTTTCACTTCTTGCCCCAGTTGCTAGGAAAATTTCCCACACTCCTTTTTCCCATGTTGCTCGGGAAATTTCCCCAACATATTGCCCCCCGTTACTAGGGAAATTCCCACCACTCCTTGCTCCCGTTTGCTAGGGTAATTTCCCCATCTTCTTAGCCTCTGTTGCTAGGGAAATTTCTTTCACAGCGTGCCCCTTCGTTGCTGGGGAAATTATCCCCACTGTTTGCCCCCGTTGCAATGGAAATTTCACCCACTCCTTGGCCCCTGTTGCTAAATAAATTTCACCACTGCTTATCCCATCGTTGCTAGGGAAATTTCCTCCACTCCTTGCTCCCAGTTGCTAGGAAAATTTCCCTTACTTCTTGCCCTCATTGCTAGGGAAAATTTTTTTCACTTCTTACCACCCTTTTCTATGGAAATATCTTTCATGCTTCCTCCTGTTGTTAGGGAGGTTTCCCACACTGCTCACAGCAGTTGCTTGGGATAATTACCCTCACTGGGTGCCCCATTGCTAGGGCAATTTCTACCCCTGCTTGCCCCCATTGGCAGGGAAATTCTCCAACTCTTTGATCCCCCTTTTTGAAAATTTCCACCCCTGCTTGCCCACCGTTGCTTGGGAAATTTCCCCCACTTCTTGACCCCCTTTCTTAAGGAAATTTCCCCCTCTCCTTGCACCTTGTTGCTAGGGAAATTTCCCGCACTCCTTGCCTTCCGTTGCTTGGGAAATTTCCACCACTTCTTGCCCTCCATTGCTAGGGAAATTTCCAACACTGCTTGCAACCCTTTGTTAGAGAAATTTCCCCCACACCTTACTCTTTTTGTTGCTAGGGAAATTTCACCACTTCTTCCATTCCCCATTGCTAGCAAAATTTCCCCCTTTCCTTGCCTCCCCATTGCTATGGAAATTTCCTTCACTGCTTGTACCCGTTGCTAGGGAAATTTCCACCACTGCTTGCTCACCATTGCTAAAGAAATTTTTACCCCTTCTTGCTTCACGTTGTAAGGAAAATTTCCCCCACTTCTTGCCATCTGTTGTTATGGAAATTTCTTCCATTGCTTCCACCCTGTTGCTAAGAAGATTTTCCCTCTTTTTTAAACCCGTTTCTATGGAAATTTCACCCACTACTTGTCCCCCGTTGATGAAGAAATTTCACCACTGCTTTTTCCACCGTTGCTATGGAAATTTCATCACTCTTTGTCCCCGACTGCTAGGGAAAATACCCCCATTTCATGCCCTCCATTGCTAGGAAAAATTCTTTCACTCTTTGCCCGATATTGCTCCGTAAATTTACCTTACTTCTTGACCCCATTGCTAGTAATATTTCCCCAACTTCTTACCCTCGTTACTATGGAAATTTCCCACACTGCTTGCTCTTTCTTTGCTAGGGAAATTTCCCCCACTGCTTGCCCTTCCATTGCTAGGGAACTTTCTTCCACTGCTTGCCCCCGTAGATAGGAAAATTTCCACCCCTTCTTGCTTCCCGTTGATAGGGAAAATTCTCGCACTCCTTGCTTCTCGTTGCTAAAGAAATTTTCTTCACTTCTTGACCCCAGTTGCTAGGAAAATTTCCCACACTCCTTTTTCCCATGTTGCTCGGGAAATTTCCCCAACATATTGCCCCCCGTTGCTAGGGAAATTCCCACCACTCCTTGCTCCCGTTTGCTAGGGTAATTTCCCCATCTTCTTAGCTTCTGTTGCTAGGAATTTTTCACAGCGTGCCTCCTTGTTGCTGGGGAAATTATCCCCACTGTTTGCCCCCTGTTGTAATGGAAATTTCACCCACTCTTGGTCTCCCCTGTTGCTAAATAAATTTCACCACTGCTTATCCCATCGTTGCTAGGGAAATTTCCTCCACTCCTTGCCCCAGTTGCTAGGAAAATTTCCCCTTACTTTGCCCCCTCATTGCTAGGGAAAATTTTTTTCACTTCTTACCACCCTTTTCTATGGAAATATCTTTCATGCTTCCTCCTGTTGTTAGGGAGGTTTCCCACACTGCTCACAGCAGTTGCTTGGGATAATTACCCTCACTGGGTGCCCCATTGCTAGGGCAATTTCTACCCCTGCTTGCCCCCATTGGCAGGGAAATTCTCCAACTCTTTGATCCCCCTTTTTGAAAATTTCCACCCCTGCTTGCCCACCGTTGCTTGGGAAATTTCCCCCACTTCTTGACCCCCTTTCTTAAGGAAATTTCCCCCTTTCCTTGCACCTTGTTGCTAGGGAAATTTCCCGCACTCCTTGCCTTCCGTTGTTTGGGAAATTTCCACCACTTCTTGCCCTCTATAGCTAGAAAAATTTCCCCCACACCTTACTCTTTCTGTTGGTGTGGAAAGTTCACCACTTCTTCCATTCCCCGTTCCTAGCAAAATTTTCCCCTTTCCTTGCCATCTGTTGTTAGGGAAATTTCTTCCATTGCTTGCACCCCGTTCCTAGGGAAATTTTTCCCTCTTTTTCAAACCCGTTTCTATGGAAATTTCACCCACTACTTGTCCCCCATTGCTGAAGAAATTTCCCACACTGCTTACTCTTTCGTTGCTAGGGAAATTTCCCCCACTGCTTGCCCTACCATTGCTAAGGAAATTTCTTCCACTGCTTGCTCCCGTAGCTAGGGAAATTTCTTCCACTGCTTGCTCCCGTAGCTAGGGAAATTACCACCCCTTCTTGCTTCCCGTTGCTAGGGAAATTTCGTGCACTCCTTGCTTCAAGTTGCTAAAGAAATTTCCCCCACTTCTTGACCCCAGTTGCTAGGAAAATTTCCCACACTCCTTCTTCCCATGTTGCTCGGGAAATTTCCCAACATCTTGCCCCCCGTTGCTAGGGAAATTTCTACCACTCCATGCTCCCGTTTGCTAGGGTAATATCCCCATCTTCTTAGCCTCTGTTGCTAGGGCAATTTATTTCGTTGCTGGGGAAATTATCCCCACTGTTTGCCCCGTTGCTATGGAAATTTCACCCACTCCTTGGCCCCTGTTACTAAATAAATTTCACCACTGCTTATCCCTTCGTTGCTAGGGAAATTTCCTACACTTCTTGCTCCAAGTTGCTAGATAAATTTCCCTTACTTCTTGCCCCCATTGCTATGGACAATTTTTTCACTTCTTACCACCCATTTCTATGGAAATTTCTTTCATGCTTGCTCCTGTTGTTAGGGAAATTTCCACCCCTGCTTTCACCCCGTTGGTAGGGAAATTTCCCCCACTCCTTGCCCTCCGTTGCTAGAGAGCAATCTCCGTCACTGCTTGCCCCACATTGCTAGGGAAATTTCCCCACTCCTGTCTCCCCATTGCTGTTGGAAATTCCCACACTGTCATCCTGCTGTTCGGGAAATTTCCACCCTTGTTCCCCGTTGCTAGGGAATTTTCCTTTACTTCTTGCACCCAGTTGCTAGTAAAATTTCCCTCATGTCTTCCCCACATTGCTAGGGAAATTTCCGCCACTTCTTGCCCTTCGTTGCTAGAAAAATTTCTTCCTGCTTGTCCCCCATTGCTATGGAAATTTCCCCCACTGCTTGACGTTGTTGCTAGGGGCATGTATCCCACTCCTTGCCCTCGTTCCTAGGGAAATTTCCCCCACTCATTGCCCCCCGTTACTAGGGAATATTTTCCCACTTTTTGAAACCCGTTGCTATGGAAATTTCACCCACTGTTTCACCCCCATTGCTAGAAAAAATTCCCGCATATCTTGCACTTCTTTGCTAGGGAAAATTCTTTCACTGCTTGCCACCGTTGCTAGTGAAAATTCCCAAACTTCTTGACCCCTATTGCTAGGAAAATTTACCTTTCTTCTTGACACCATTGCTAGTAAAATTTCTCCCACTTCTTGACCCCATTCCTAGGGAAATTTCCCCACCTCCTGCTTTTTGTTGCTAGAAAAACTTCTTCCACTGTTTGCCCCCCGTTGCTATGGAAATTTACCCCACAGCTTGCCCCGAGTAGTTAGGGAAATGTATCATACTCCTTACCCTCGTTGCTAGGGAAATTCCCCCACTCATTGCCTCCCGTTGCAGGGGAAATTTATCCCACTTCTTTCCCACCGTTGCTAGGGCAATTTCCTCCACTCCTTGCCCCAGATGCTAGCGAAATTTCCATATCTCCTTGCCCCCGTTGCTAGAGAAGTTTTTTCCTCACATTTTGCCCCGGACGCTAGAGAAATTTTTTCCACTGTTGCCCACCGTTGTTATGGAAATTTCCACTACTGCTTGTCCCCTGTCCCTAGGGAAATGTATCCCCCTTGCCCCCATTGCAAGGGAAATTTCCCCCACTCCTTGACCCCATTGCTCGGAAAATTTACCACACTTCTTTCCCCCACTCCTGCCCTTTTTGCGAGGAATATTTCCTCCACTCGTTGACCCAGTTCCTAAGGAAATTTCCCCTACTTCTTGCCCCCGTAGCTAGGGAAGTTTCCCTCACATTTTGCCACTGTTGCTAGAGAAATTTTTCCACTGTTGCTTACCATTGTTATGGAAATTGTCCCCACTGCTTGTCCTTCGTTGCTAGGGAAATTTCTACCACGTCTTTCCAATCGTTGCTACAAAAATATCTTCCACTGCTTGCCCCGAGTAGCTAGGGAAATGAATCCCATCCTTGCCCCTTTTGCTAAGGAAATTTCCCACACTTGCCCCCTTTATCGGGAAATTTCCACCTCTGCTTGACCCCATTGTTAGGGTAATTTCCCCACTCCTGCTCCCCTGTTGCTAGGAAATTCACACCATTTCTTTCCCTGTTGCTAAAGAAATTTCCCCACCTCTTGCCTGCCATTGCTAGGAAAATTTCTTCCAATCCTTGCCCCAGTGGCTAGGGAAATTTCCCGTAATTCTTGCCCCCATTGCTAGGGAAATTTCCCCCCACATTTTGCCCCCGGTGCTAGAGAAATTTTTTCCACTGTTGCCCACCGTTGTTATGGAAATTTCCCGCACTGCTTGCTCCTCGTTGCTATGGAAATTTCCCCCACTGCTTGCCATTCCGTTGCTAAGGAAATTTCTTCAACTGTTTGCCCCCCGTTGCTAGTGCAATTTCCCCCACTTCTTGCCCCATTGCTAGGGAAATTTCCAGCACTTCATGCCCTTCGTAGCTAGGGAAATGTATCACACTTATTGACTCAATTGCTAGAGAAATTTCCCCCACTCCTTGCATTCTTTGTAAGGAAATTTCTACCACTCCTTGCTCCCCTTTCTAGGGAAATTTCCCCATCTTCTTGGCCCCTGTTGCTTGTGAAATTTCTTCCACTGTTTGCCCCCCGTTGGTATGGAATTCTATCCCACTCCTTGCCCCCCGTTGCTAAAGAAATTTTCACCACTTCTTGCTTCCCTTTGACAGGAAAATTTCCCCACTGCTTGCCCCAATTGCTCGGGAAATTTCCTCCACTCCTTGCTCCCAGGTGCGAGTGAAATTTTTCTCACTTCTTGCCCCCATTGCTAGGGAAATTTCCTCCATTTCTTGCCCTTCATTGCTAGAAATTTTTCTTCTACTGCTTGCCCCCCTTTGCTACGGAAATTTCCACCACTGCTTACCCCACCGTTGCTAAAAACATTTCTCTCACTGATTGCCCCGTTGAAAGGGAGATGTCTCTCACTCCTTGCCCCCATTGCTAAAGAAATTTTCACCCCTTCTTGCTTTCCGTTGCTAGTGAAATTTCCCCTCTTCTTTCCCCCTTTGTAAAAAAAATTTCACACACTTCTTGCCGCCGTTGCTAGAGAAATTTCTTTTACTCCTTGCCCCCCGTAGCTATGGATATTTCCCCCACTGCTTGCTTCTTTGTTGCTAGGGAAATTTTTTCCACTGCTTGCCCTTTTGTTGCTATAGAATATTCCTCCACTGCTTGCCCCCCCATTGCTAGGGAAATGAATACCATTCTTTGCCCTTATTGCTATGGACATTTCCCCAACTACTTGCCCTTCCGTTTCTAGTGAAATATCCCCCACTGTTTGATACCCGTTGTTAGTGAAATTTACCCCACTTCTTTCACCCTATTGCTAGGGAAATTTCCCTCACTCCTTGCCCCTATTGCTAGTGAAATTTCCCCATTTCTTGCCCTCATTGCTAGGGAAATTTCCCCCACTTCTTACCTTTCGTTGCTAGAAAAATTTCTTCCACTGCATGCACCCGTTGGTTTTGGAAATTTCTATCACTGCTTGCCCCCTGTTGTTAGGGAAATGTATCCCACTCCTTGCATTACGTTGCCAGAGAATTTTCACTAATGCTTCAACCCCACTTGCTAGGGAATATTCCAACACTTCTTGCTCCCTTTGCTAAGGAAAGTTCTTTTACTGCTTTCCCCCGTTGCTAGGGAAATTTCCCCCCACTCCATGCCCCCAGTTGCTATGGAAATTTCCCCCAATAGGTGCAACGTTGCGAGAAAAATTTTTAACCCTGCTTGCACCCCGTTGACAGGTAAATTTACCCCACTCTTTCCTTCCCCGTTACTAGGGAAATTTCCACCGTTGCTAAAGACATTTCTCTCACTGATTGCCCCGTTGAAAGGGAAATGTCCCTCACTCCTTGCCCCCATTGCTAAAGAAATTTTCACCCCTTCTTGCTTCCCGATGCTAGAGAAATTTCCCCCACTTCTTGCACCCTTTGCTAGACAAATTTCACCACTACTTACCCCCGTTGCTAAGGAAATTTACCAACTGCTTGCCCCACGTTGCTATTGAAATTTCCCCCACTGCTTGCCTTTTTATTGCTAGGGAAAGTTCACCCACTGCTTACCCTTCCGTTGCTAGAGAAATTTCCCCCACTTCTTGTCCCCCGTTGCTAGGGAAATTTCTTCCACTGCTTGCGCCCCGTTGCTAGGGAAATTTTCCCCACTTTTTGAAACCCGTTGCAATGGAAATTTCAACCCCTGCTCGCACCCATTACTAGTGAAATTTCCCACTCCTTGCCCCCTCTCTAGGGAAATTTCCACCACTGCATCCCCGTTGCTACGAAAATTTCCCCCAATCCTTGCCCCCTGTTGCTAGGGAAATTTCCACCACTCATTGCCTCCCTTCCTAGGGAAATTTCCAGGCCTGCTTGACCCCCATTGCTAGGGAAATTTCCCCCACTGTTTGCCAACCGTTGCTAGAGAATTTTCACTAATGCTTCACCCCCAGTTGCTAGGGAAATTTCCCCCACTGGTTGCCCCACTGCGAGGGAAATTTTACCCCTGCTTCTCCCTGTTGGTAGTGAAATTTCCCCCACTCCTTGCTTCCCCGTTGCTATGGAAATTTTCTTCACTGCTTGCACCCGTTACTAGGGAAATTTCCACCACTGCTTGCCCCACCGTTGCTAAAGACATTTCTCTCACTCATTGCCCCGTTGTTAGGGAAATTTCCCCCACTTCTTGCCCCCGTTCATAGGGAAATTTCTTTCACAGCTTGTCCCCATTGCTAGGGAAATTTTCCCCACTTTTTGAACCCGTTGCTATGGAAATTTCACCCACAGCTTGACCCCCGTGGCTAGGAAAATTCTGCCATTTCTTGCTCTACTTTGTAGAGAAAATTCTTTCACTGCTTGCCACCGTTGCTAGGAAAATTCCCCAACTCTTTGACCCTTCTTCCTTGGGAAATTTCCACCCCTGCTTGCCCCTCGTTGCTAGGGAAATTTTCCATTCTCCTTGCCCCCTATTGCTAAAGAAATTTTCACCCCTTCTTGCTTCCCGTTACTTAAGAAATTTCCCCTCTTCTTTCCCACTTTGTTAGAAAAATTTCACACACTTCTTGCCCCCCGTTGCTAGAGAAATTTCTTTTACTCCTTGCCCCCCGTTGTTATGGATATTTCCCCCACTGCTTGCCCCACGTTGCTACGGAAATTTCCCCCACTGCTTGCCCCTTCGTTGCTAGGGAAATTTTTTCCACTGCTTGCCCCTTCGTTGCTAGGGAAATTTTTTCCACTGCTTGCTTTTTTGTTGCTCGGGAAATTTCAACCATTGTTTGCCCCCGTTGTTAGGGAAATTTCCCACACTTCTTGCCCCCTTTGCTAGTTAAATTTCTTCCACTGCTTGCCCTCCGATGCTAGGGAAAATTCCCCCATTTCTTGCCCTCCTTTGTAGGGTAAATTCTTTCACTGCTTGCCACTGTTGCTAGGGAAAATTCCCCAACTCCTTGAACCTTCTTCCTTGGGAAATTTCCACCCCTGCTTGCCCCTCGTTGGTAGGGAAATTCCCCCACTTCAAGCCCCCATTGCTAGTAAAATTTCCCCCACTTCTTGACCCCATTGCTAGGTAAATTTCCCCTACTTTTTGCCCTTTCTTGCAAGAAAAATTTCTTCCACTGTTTGGCCCCCGTTCCTATGGAAAATTCCCCCACTGCTTGCCCCGAGTAGCTATTGAAATGTATCCCACTCCTTGCCCCCGTTGCTAGGGAAATATCCCCCACTACTTCCCCCATTGCTAGGGAAATTTTCCCCACTCCTTGCCCCCGTTCCTAAGGAAATTCCACTACTTCTTGCTTCCATTGCTAGGGAAGTTTCCCTCACATTTTGCCCCCATTGCAAGAGAAATTTTAACCACTGTTGCCCACCATTGTTATGGAAATTTCCCCCACTCCATGCACTTCGTGGCTTGTGAAATTTCCTCTACACATTGCCCGAATTGCTAGTGAAATTTACCCTAGTTCTTGCCACCATTGCTAGGGAAATTTCCACCACTTTTTTCCCATCGTTGCTAGAAAAATATCTTCTACTGCTTGCCTCCTGTTGCTATAGAAAATTCCCCCACTGCTTGACCCCCTTGCTAGGGAAATGAATCCCACTCTTTGCCCTTATTGCTGAGGAAATTTCCCCAACTCCTTGCCCACTTTCTAGGGAAATTTCCATCACTGCTTGCCCCCATTGCTAGGGAAATTTCTCCCACTCTTTGGCCCCATTGCTAGGGAAATTTCCACCATTTCTTTCCCTTCGTTGCTAGAAAAATTTCTTCCACTATTTGTCCCCGTTGCTATGGAAATTTCCCCCACTGCTTGCCCCCCGTTGCTAGAGAAATTTCAACTCCATTAACCCCCCGTTGCTAGAGAAATTTCAACTCCACTAACCCTCCGTTGCTAGGGAAATTTCCCAACTGCTTCCCCAACGTTGCTATGGACATTTCCCCAACTACTTGCCCTTCCGTTGCTAGGGAAATTTCCCCCACTGTTTGCTTTCCGTTGTTAGTGAAATTAACCCCAATTCTTTGACCCTATTGCTAGAGAAATTTCCCTCACCCTTTGCCCCCGTTGCTAGGAAAATTTCATCCACTCCTTGTCCCAGTTGCTAGGGAAATTTTTCTTATTATTTTCCGCTGTTACTAGGGAAATTTCTCTCTCATTTTCCCCCCGTTGCTAGAGAAATTTTTTCCACTGTTGACCACCGTTAATATGGAATGTTCTCCCACTGCTTGACCTTAGTTGCTCGGGAAATTTCCCTACTTCTTGCCCCCCGTTGCTTTGGAAATTTCCACCCTTTCTTGCTTCCCGTTGTTAGGGAAATTTCCCGCTCTCCTTGTTTCCCGTTGCTAAAGTAATTTCCCCCACTTCTTGCCCCCCGTTATTAGGGAAATCTCCCCATCTCCTTGCCATCCGTTGCTAGGTAAGTTTCACCCACTCCTTGCCCTTTTTGCTAGGGAAATTTCCACCACTCCTTGCTCCTTTTGCTAGGGAAATTCCCCATCTTCTTGGCCCCTGTTACTTTGGAAATTTCTTCCACTGCTTGTCCCCCGTTTCTAGGGAAATTTTCCCAACTTCTTGTCCTCTGTTACTTGGGAAATACCTTCCACTGCATCCCCCCGTTGCTATCAAAATTTACACCACTTTTTGCTCTTCTCGTTTCTAGGGAAATTTCATCACTTCTTGCTTCCCTTTGCTAGAGAAATTTCCCCACTAGTTGCCCTCATTGCTTGGGAAATTTCCTCCACTCCTTGCCGCAAATTGCTTGTGAAATTTCCCACACTTCTTGCCCCATTGCTAAAGAAATTTCCCCCATTTCTGCCCTTCGTTGCTAGGAAAATGTATCACACTTGTTGACTTCATTGCTAGAGAAATTTCCCCCACTGCTTGCCCCCCTTTCTAGGGAAATGTCCACCACTGCTTCCGCTCGTTGCTAGGAAAATTTCCCCCACTCCTTGCCCCGTTGGTCTAAAAAGTTCCCTTACTCCTTGTTCCCGTTGCTTTGGAAATTCCCCTACTTCTTCCTTCCCGTTGCTAGGGAAATTTCCACCATTTCTTGCTTCCCATTGCTAGGAAAATTTCCCCAATTCTTGCCCCCTTTGCTCGAAAAATTTCACACACTTCTTGTCCCCCGTTGCTAGAAAAATTTCACACACTTCTTGCCCCCATTGCTAAAAAAATTTCACACACTTCTTGCCCCCCGTTGCTAGAGAAATTTCTTTTACTCCTTGCCCCCGTTGCTATGGATATTTGCCCCACTGTTTTACCCCGTTGCTAGAGAAATTTCACCACTACTTACCCCCGTTGCTAGGGAAATTTACAACTGCTTACCCTTTCGTTGCTAGGGTAATTTCACCCACTGCTTGTTCTTCCATTGCTAGGGAAATTTCCCCCACTGTTTGCCCCCGTTGTTAGGGATATTTCCCCCTTTTTTGCCCCCGTTGCTACCGAAATTTCTTCCACTGCTTGCCCCCAGTTGCTATGGAAATTTTCCCCACTTTTTGAAACCCCTTGCTAGGGAAAATTCCCCTATTTCTTGCCCTCCTTTGTAGGGAAAATTCTTTCACAGCTTGCCACTGTTACTAGGGAAAATTCCTCAACTTCTTGACCTATCTTCCTTCGGAAAATTTTACCCCTGCTTCCCTCCCGTTACTAGGCAATTTTCAACCACTCCTTGCCCCCCGTTGCTTGTGAAATTTCCTCCACACCTTGCCAAAGTTGCTAGTGAAATTTCCCTTACTTCTTGCCCCCATTGCTAGGGAAATTTCCACCACTTTTTTCCCATCGTTGCTAGAAAAATATGTTCCACTGCTTGCCTCTTGTTGCTATG
Organism: Tachypleus tridentatus; assembly: GCF_004210375.1. NCBI lineage: Eukaryota > Metazoa > Arthropoda > Merostomata > Xiphosura > Limulidae > Tachypleus > Tachypleus tridentatus. The sequence continues at coordinate 140,279,912 of NC_134837.1, forward strand.
GAAAATTCCCCACTGCTTGCCCCCCGTTGCTAGGAAAATGAATCCCACTCCTAACCCTTATTGCTAAAGAAATTTCCCCCACTCCTTGCCTCCTTTCTATAGAAATTTTCATCACTGCTTGCCCTCATTGCTAGGGAAATTTCCCCACTTCTTGCCCCCATTGCTAGGGACATTTCCAACATTTCTTGCCCTTCGTTGCAAGAAAATTTTCTTCCACTGTTTGCCTTTACTTGTTATGGAAATTTCCCCCACTGTTTGCCTCTTCTTGTTATGGAAATTTCCCCCACTGCTTGCGCCCCGTTGCTAGAGAAATTCTACCAATGCTAGCCCCCCGTTGCTGGGGAAATTTTCCAACTGCTTGTCCCACGTTGCTATGGAAATTTCCCCCACTACTTGTGTTTCCGTTGCTAGGGAAATTTCCAACACTGCTTGCAACCCTATGCTAGAGAAATTTACCCCACTTCTTTCACCCTATTGCTAGGGAAATGTCCCTAAATCCTTGCCCCATTTCAAGGGAAATTTTCACCACTGCTCCCCCGTTGCTAAGAAAATTTCCCCACTCCTTGCCCCCGTTGATAGGGAAATTCCCCTACTTCTCTCCCCCAGTTGCTTGAGAAATTTCCACCCCTTCTCGCTTACCGTTGCTAAAGAAATTTCCCATATTCCTTGTTTCCCGTTGCTAAAGAAATTTCCTCGACTTCTTGCCCCCGTTGCTAGGGAAATTTCCCCTACTCCTTGCCCCCTGTTGCTTGGGAAATTTCTTCCACTGCTTGCCCCCCGTTGCTTGGGAAATTTCTTCCACTGCTTGCCCCCCGTTGCAATGGAAATTTCCCCACTGCTTGCCCTTTCATTGCTAGGAAAATTTCCCCAATGTTTCCCCCTTTGCTAGAGAAATTTCCCCACTTCTTGTCCACTGTAGCTATGGAAATTTCCCCTACTTCTTGCTCTCTCGTTGCTAGGGAAATTTCTTCCACTGCTTGCACCTTTGTTGCTGGGAAAATTATCCCCACTGTTTGCCCCTGTTGCAATGGAAATTTCACCCCTGCTTGTACCCCGTTGCTAAAGAAATTTCACCACTGCTTCTCCCACTGTTGCTAGATAAATTGCCTCCACTCCTTGCCCCCAGTTGCTAGGGAAATTTCTTCCACTTCTTGCTCCCTTTGCTAGGAAAATTTCTTTCATTGTCTTGCCCCGTTGCTAGAGAAATTTCCCCCACTGCTTGCAGCAGTTGCTAAGCAAATTTCCCACACTTGGTGCCCCATTGCCTGGGAAATTTCCACCACTGCTTACCTTCCGATGGTAGGGAAATTTCCCCAACTCCTTCCCCCCGTTTTTATGAAAATTACCTTCACTGCTTGCCCCCCGTTGCTAAGGAAATTTTTTTCATTGTTTGCCCCTATTGCAAGGGAAATTTCCCCTCTCCTTGCCCCCGTTGCTAGGGAAATTTCCACCTCTTCTTGCTTCCAGTTGCTAGGGACATTTCCCGCTTTCCTTGCTTCCCGTCGCTAAAGAAATTTCCCCCACTTCTTGTCCCTCTGTTGCTAAGGAAATTTCCCCCACTCCTTGCCCCCCGTTGCTAGGGAAATTTCCCGCACTTTGCCGCCGTTGCTAGGGAAATTTCCCCCACTTCTTGTCGCCTGTTGCTAGGGAAATTACCACCACTTCTTGCCCCTTTGCTAGGGAAATTTCCCCATCTTCTTTGACACTATTCCTTGGGAAATTTCTTCCACTGCTTGCCTCCCGTTGCTATAGAAATTTCTCCCACTGCTTCCTCTTCCCCTTTGAAAGGGAAATTTCAACACTTCTTACACCCCCGTTGCTAGAAAAATTTCCACCACTACTTGCTTCCATTGGTAGGGAAATTTCCCCCACTGTTTCAACCTCGTTTCTCGGGAATTTCTTTTACTGCTTGCCCTCGTTCCTAGGAAAAGTTTTTCTACTCCTTGCTTCTCTTCCTAGGGAAATTTCCAGACCTACTTGACCCCCATTGCTAGGGAAATTTCCCCCACTGTTTGCCAACCGTTGCTAGGGAAACTTCCCCCACTGGTTGCCCCTCGTTTCTAGTGAAATGTTTTCACTGCTTGCCCCCGTTCCTATGGAATTTTTTCTATACTTTGCTCCCCTTCCTGGGGAAATTTCCACCTCTGGTTGACCCCCGTTGCTATGGAAAATTCCCCCACTCCTTGCGTCCACGCTGCTATGGAAATTTCCAACACTGCTTGCCCCACCGTTGATATAGACATTTTTTTCACTGCTTGACCCCTTGAAAGGGAAATTTTCCCCACTCCTTGCCACCTGTTGTTAAAGAAATTTTCACCCTTTCTTGCTTCCCATTGCTAGGGAAATTTCCCCCACTTCTTGCTCCGCTTTGCTAGAAAAATGTCACCCACTTCCTGCCCCCCGTTGCTAGAGAAATTTCTTTTACTCCTTGCCCCCCGTTGCTATGGATATTTTCCCCACTACTTACCCACGTTGCTAGGGAAATTTCCCAACTGCTTGCCCCCCGATTCTATGGAAATTTTCACCACTGCTTGCCCTTTGGTTGCTAGGGAAATTTCTCCACTGCTTCCCTTCCGTTGCTATGAAAATTTCCCCACTGTTTGCCCCCGTTGTTAGGGAAATTTACCGCACTTCTTGCACCCCGTTGCTAGGGAAATATTTTCCACTGCTTGTCCCCCGTTGCTAGGGAAATTTGTTCCACTTCTTGAAACCCGTTGCTATGGAAAGTTCACACACTGCTTAACCCCCGTTGCTAACGAAATTTCACCACTCCTTATCCCACTGTTGCTAGGGAAATTTCACCAATCCATGCCGCCCGTTGCTAGTGAAAATTCCCCCATTTCTTGCTCTCCTTTGCTAGGGAAAATTCTTTCACTCCTTGTCCCCGTTGCTAGGGAAATTCCCCTTCTTCTTGCCCCCATTGCTAGGGAAAGGTCCCCCACTCCTTGCCCCTTTGCTACGAAAATTATATCCACTCTTTGCCCCAGTTGCTAGGGAAATTTCCACCACTTATTGCCCTCCTGCTATGGAAATTTCACCACTTCTTCACCACTTAACTATAATCCATTGCAAGGGAAATGAATCCCTCTCCTTGCCCCCTTTCTAGGGATATTTCCACCACTTCTTCCCCCGTAGATAGGAAAATTTCCCACATTCCTTGCCCCCGTTGCTAGTGAAATTCCCCGACTTCTTGCCCCCCGTTGCTTGTGAAATTTCCACCCCTTCTTGATTCCCGTTGCTAGGGAAATTTCCCCTACTCCTCGCTTCCCGTTGCTAAAGAAATTTCCCCTACTCCTCGCTTCCCGTTGCTAAAGAAATTTCCCCCACTTCTTGCCCCCCGTTGCTAAGGAAATTTCTCTC
>NC_134837.1:140288063-140316398 GCF_004210375.1 Tachypleus tridentatus
TCAAGGGAAATGTATCCCTCTCCTTGCCCCCTTTCTAGGGATATTTCCACCACTTCTTCCCCCCTTTGCTAGGAAAATTTACCACATTCCTTACCCCCGTTGCTTGTGAAATTCCCCGACTTCTTGCCCCCCGTTTCTTGGGAAATTTCCACCCCTTCTTCCTTCCCGTTGCTAGGGAAATTTCCCGCACTTCTTGCCCCCCGTTTCTAAGGAAATTTCTCCCACACCTTGCCCCCCATTACTAGAACAATTTCCCCCTCTTTTTCCCTTCCCGTTGCTATGGAAATTACCTTCACTGCTGGCACCCGTTGCTAGGGATATTTCCACCACTGCTTGCCCCACCTTTGCTAAAGACATTTTTTCATTGCTTAACACCTTGAAAGAGAATTTTCCCTCACTCCTTGCCCCCGTTGCTAAAGAAATTTCCACCCCCTCTTGCTTCCCGTTGCTATAAAAATTACCCCAATTCTTGCCCCCTTTGCTAGAAAAATTTCTCCCACTTCTTGCCCCCGTTGCTAGAGAAATTTCCCAACTGCTTGCCCCACGTAGCTATAGAAATTTCCCCCACTGCTTGCCCTTTCGTTGCTAGGAAAATTTCCCCACTGCTTGTCCTTCAGTTGCTAGGGAAATTTTCCCCACTTCTTGCCCCCGTTGCTAGAGAAATTTTTTCCACTGTTGCACCCTGTTGTATTGGAAATTTCACCACTTCTTGACCTTCGTTGCTACGGAAATTTCTCCCACTGTTTGCCACCGTTGCTAGGGAAATTTCCCCCACTTCTTGCCCACCGTTACATGTGAAATCTCCCCCTCTCCCTGCCCCCCGTTGCTACGTAAATTTTCACCACTCCTAGCCCCCATTTGCTAAGGAAATTTCCACCACTCCTTGCTTTTTTTGCTAGGAAAATTTACCCATCTTCTTGGCCCCTGTTACTTGGGAAATTTTTTCTTCTTGTCCTCCGTTGCTAGTGAAATCTCCCCACTTCTTGCTCTTTCTTGTTCGAAAAAATTTCTTCCACTGCTTCCCCTCGTTGCTAGGAAAATTTCCCCCACTCCTTGCCCCCGTTGCTAGGGGAATTACCCTACTTTTTGCCCTTTGTTGCTAGGGGAATTTCCATCCCTTTTTCCTTCCCGTTGCTAGGGAAATTTCCCACACTCCTTACTTCCCATTGCAAAAGAAATTTCCTCCATTTCTTAACCCCGTTGTTAGGGAAATCTCCCCTCTCCTTGCACCCATTGCTAGGTAAATTTCCTTCACTCCATGCCCCCCGTTGCTACATAAATTTCCCCCACTCCTTGCCCCTCTTTGGTAAGTAAATTTCCACCACTCCTTGCTTTTTTTGCTAAGAAAATTTCCCCATCTTCTTGACCCTTGTTACTTGGGAAATATCTTCCACTGCTTCCCGCCCGTTGCTGTGGAAATTTCTTTCACTTTTTGTTCTTCCCGTTCCTAGGGAAATTTCCACCACTCTTTGCCCCCGTTACTAGAGAAATTTCCCCCACTGATTGCCCTTCCGTTGCTAGTGAAATTTCCCCCACTGTTTGCCCCCTTTGCTACGGAAATTTACTCCACTATTTTCCCCTCATTGCTAAAAAAATTACCCTCATTCCTTGCCCCCGTTGCTAGGAAAATGTTCGCCACTCCTTGCTCCAGTTGCTAGGGAAATTTCCCCCACTTCTTGCCGCCGTTGCTAGTGAAATTTCCCCCACATTTTTCCCCCGTTGCTAGAGAAATTTTTTTTAACTGTTGCCCACCGTTGTTATGGAAATTTCTCCCCCCCTGCTTGCCCTTCGTTGCTAGGGAAATTTCTCCCACTGTTTGCCCCATTGCAAGGGAAATTCCACACTTCTTGCCCCCGTTACTTGTGAAATCTCCCCCTCTCCTTGACCCCGCTGCTACGTAAATTTCCCCCACTCCTTGTCCCTCTTTGGTAAGGAAATTACCACCACTCCTTGCTTTTATTGATGGGAAATTCCCCATCTTCTTGGCCCTTGTTGCTTGAAAATATCTTCCACTGCTTCTCGCCCGTTGTTAGGGAAATTTCACCTCTTCTTCCACCGCCATTGCTAGGTAAATTTCCCCTACTCCTTGCCCCCCGTTGCTAAAGAAATTTTCACCACTTCTTGCTTCCCTTTGCTAGGGAAATTTCCCCACTTCTTGCCCCATTTCTAGGGAAATTTCCCCCATTTCTTGTCATTCGTTGCTAGAAAAAATTTCTTCCACTGCTAGCCCCCCTTTGCTATGGACATTTCACCACTGCTAACCTCTCATTGCTAGGGAAATGTATCACACTTATTGACCCCATTGCTAGAGAAATTTCCCACACTCCTTGCCCCCCTTTCTAGGGAAATTTCCACCACTCCTTGCTTTTTTGCTAGGAAAATTTACCCATCTTCTTGGCCCCTGTTACTTGGGAAATTTCTTCCACTCCTTGTCCTCCGTTGCTAGTGAAATCTCCCCCACTTCTTGCTCTTTCTTGTTAGAAAAAATTTCTTCCACTGCTTCCCCTCGTTGCTAGGAAAATTTCCCCCACTCCTTGCCCCCGTTGCTAGGGGAATTCCCCTACTTTTTGCCCTTTGTTGTTAGGGAAATTTCCATCCCTTTTTCCTTCCCGTTGCTAGGGAAATTTCCCACACTCCTTACTTCCCATTGTAAAAGAAATTTCCTCCATTTCTTACCCCGTTGTTGGGAATCCCCTCTCCTTGCACCCATTGCTAGGTAAATTTCCTTCACTCCATGCCCCCGTTGCTACATAAATTTCCCCCACTCCTTGGCCCTCTTTGGTAGGTATATTTCCACCACTCCTTTCTTTGTTGCTAAGGAAATTTCTTCATCTTCTTGACCCTTGTTACTTGGGAAATATCTTCCACTGCTTCCCGCCCGTTGCTGTGGAAATTTCTTCCACTTTTTGTTCTTCCCGTTCCTAGGGAAATTTCCACCACTCTTTGCCCCTGTTACTAGAGAAATTTCCCCCACTGATTGCCCTTCCGTTGCTAGTGAAATTTCCCCCACTGTTTGCCCCCTTTGCTACGGAAATTTACTCCACTATTTTCCCCTCATTGCTAAAGAAATTTCCCTCATTCCTTGCCCCCGTTGCTAGGAAAATTTTCTCCACTCCTTGCTCCAGTTGCTAGGGAAATTTCCCCACTTCTTGCCGCCGTTGCTAGTGAAATTTCACCCACATTTTTCCCCCGTTGCTAGAGAAATTTTTTTAACTGTTGCCCACCGTTGTTATCAAAATTTTTCCCCCCCTGCTTGCCCTTCGTTGCTAGGGAAATTTCTCCCACTGTTTGCCCCGTTGCTAGAAAAATTCCACACTTCTTTCCCCGTTACTTGTGAAATCTCCCCCTCTCCTTGACCCCGTTGCTACGTAAATTTCCCCCACTCCTTGCCCCCCTTTGGTAAGGAAATTACCACCACTCCTTGCTTTTATTGATAGGGACATTTCTTGGCCCTTGTTACTTGGAAAATATCTTCCACTGCTTCTCGCCCGTTGTTAGGGAAATTTCATCACTTCTTCCATTTCCATTGCTAGGTAAATTTCCCCCACTCCTTGCCCCACGTTGCTAAAGAAATTTTCACCACTTCTTGCTTCCCTTTGCTAAGGAAATTTCTCCACTGCTTGCCCCAATTGCTTGGGAAATTTCCTTCACTCCTTGCCTCCAGGTGCTAGTGAAATTTTCCCCACTTCTTGTCATTCGTTGCTAGAAAAAATTTCTTCCACTGCTAGCCCCCTTTCCTATGGACATTTCACCACTGCTTGCCCCTCATTGCTAGAGAAATGTATCACACTTATTGACCCCATTACTAGAGAAATTTCCTACACTCCTTGCCCCCCTTTCTAGGGAAATTTCCACCACTGCTTCCCCCTTTGCTAGAAAAATTTCCCCCACTCCTTGCTCCCGTTGCTAGCAAAATTCTTCCACTCCTTTCCCACGTTGCTAGGGAAATTCTTCCACTCCTTTCCCACGTTGCTAGGGAAATTCCCCTACTTCTTGCATCCCGTTGTTAGGGAAATTTCTACAATTTCTTGCTTCCCATTGCTAGAAAAATTTCCAGCACTCCTTGCTTCCCGTTGCTAAAGAAATTTCCCCCACTTCTTACCCCCGTAGTTATGGAAATTTCCCCCACTCCTTGCTCCCCGATGCTATAGAAATTTACACACCTTCTTGCTTCCCGTTGCTAGGAAAATTTCCTCCACTCCTTACCCCCAGTTGATAGCGAAATTTCCCACACTTCTTGCTCCCATTGCTAGGGAAATTCCCCACTTCTTGCCCTTTGTTGCTAGAAAAATTTCTTCTACTGCTTGGCACTGTTGCTGTGGAAATTTCCCCCACTGCTTGACGTTGTTGCTAGGGAAATTTATCCCATTCCTTGCCCTTATTGCTAGGGAAATTTCCCCCAATTATTGCCCCTTTCTGGGTTAATTTCCACCACTGCTTCTCCCCGTTGCTGGGAAAATTTTCCACACTCCTTGCTTCCGTTGCTAGAGAAATTCCCCTACTTCTTGCCCCCCGTTGCTGGGATTTACACCACTTTTGTCCCCTTTGCTGGAAATTTCCCCATTTTCTTGACCCCTGTTGCTTGGGAGATTTCTTCCACTGCTTGCCCCCTGTAGCTATGGAAATTTCCCATGATCCTTGCTCTTCCGTTGCTGGGAGATTTCACCAACTTCTTCCCCTTTGTTAGAAAAATATCACACACTTCTTGCCACCCGTTGCTAGAGAAATTTCTTTAACTGCTTGCCCCCGTTGCTATGGATATTTTCTTTACTGCTTCCACCCGTTGCTATGTGTTCACCACTTTCACCACGTTGCTGCAGGTTTTCCAACTACCCACGTTGCTACGGAAATTTCCAACTGCTTGCCCCACGTTGCTACGGAAATTTCCCCCATGACTTAACCACTTTGCTAGGGAAATTTCCCCTACTTCTTGCCCTTCGTGGCGAGAAAAATTTCTTCCACTGCTTGCCCCATACTGCTATTGAAATTTCCCCCACTGCTTGAACCCCGTTGGTAGGGAAATTTCCCCCACTACTTGGCCCCGTTTCTAGAAAAATTTCCCACACTGCTTCCCCCCATTACTACGGAAATTTCTCCCACTCATTGACCTTCATTGCTAGGGAAATTTCCTTCACTCCTTGCCCCCAGTTGTTAGGGAAATTTCTCCCACTTCTTGCTTCCTTTGCCAGGGAAATTTCTTTCATTGATTGTCCCCGTTGCTAGGTAAATTTCCCCCACTGCTTCCAGCAGTTGCTAAAGAAATTTCCCCCACTTCTTGCCCACGTTGTTAGAGAAATCTAAACCTCTCCTTGCCCCCGTTGCTCGGTAAATTTCCCTCACTCCTTGTCTCCCGTTGCTAGGGAAATTGTTTCCACTGTTGCCCAACGTTGTTATGGAAATTTCTCCCACTGTTTGCACTCCGTTGCTAGGGAAATTTTCCCACTTCTTGCTTCCCGTTGCTTGTAAAATTTCCTCCACTCCTTGGCCTTAGTTGCAAGTTAAATTTCACCCACTTCTAGCTCCCATTGCTAGGGAAATTTCCACCACTTCTTTCCCATCGTTGCTAGAAAATTTTCTTCCACCGCTTGCCCCGTTGCTATGGAAATTTCCCCACTGTTTGACTTTTCGTTGCTAGGGAAATTTACCACACTGCTTGCCCTTCCGTAGGGAGGGAAATTTCCCCTACTGTTTGCCCCCGTTGCTAGGGAAATTTACCGCACTTCTTTCCCCGTTAATGGGAAGATTTCCTCCACTCCTTGACCCCGTTGATGGGAATTTCCTCCCTCATTTTTTCCGTGGCTAAAGAATTTTTTCCTCTGTTGCCCACCGTTGTTATGGAAATTTCCCTCACTCCTTGCCCCTCGTTGCTGGGAAATTACCCCTTCTTTCCCCCGTTGCTAAGGAAATTTCTCCCACTCCTTGCCCCTGTTCCTACGAAAATTTCCTCCACTTATTGCCCCAGTTGCTTTGGAAATTTCCCCCACTTCTTGCCCCCATTGCTAGGGAAGTTTCTCCTTCATTTGGCTCTCGTTGCTAGAGAAATTTTTTCCACTGTTGCCCACCGTTGTTATGGAAATTTCTACCACTGCTTGCCCTTTGTTGCTAAAGAAATTTATCCCACTGTTTGCCCCATTGTTAGGAAATTTCCGCTACTTCTATCCCCCCGTTGCTAGGGAAATTTTCCCCTCTCCTTGTCACCGTTGCTAGGGAAGTTTCCCCCACATTTGGCCCCTGTTGCTCTAGATATTTTTTCAGCTGTTGCCAACCGTTGTTATGGAAATTTTCCCACTTCTTGCCCCCTTTGCTTGCGAAATTTTCTCCACTCCTTGCCGCCAGTTGCTAGTCAAATTTCACCCACTTCTGGCCCCCATTACTAGGGAAATTTCCACCACTTCTTTCCCATCGTTGCTTGAAAAATTTCTTCCACTGCTTGCCCCCCGTTGCTATGGAAAATTCCCCCACTGCTTGCCCCCATTGCTAAAGAAATTTCCCCCACTCCTTGCCCACTATCTAATAAAATATCCACCACTTCTTTCCCCAGTGGCAAAGAAAATTTCCCCCACTCCTTATTCCCGTTGATAGGAAAATTTCCTCCATTTCTTGCCCCAGTTGCTAGGGAAATTTCCCCCACATTTTTCCCCGTTGCTAGTGAAATTTCTTTTACTGCTTGCCCCACGTTGCTATGGATATTTCCCCCACTGCTTCCCCCATTGCTTGACAAATTTCAACCCTGCTTACCCACCGTTGCTATGGAAATTTCTACCACTGCTTGCCCTTCCGTTATTAGGGAAATTTCATCCACTTCTTGCCCCCCGTTGCTAAGGAAATTTCCATCACTGCTTGCCCCCCGTTGCTAGGGAAATTTCCGTCACTGCTTGCCCCCTTTGCTAGGGAAATTTCCCCATCTTCTTGGCCCCTGTTGCTTGGGAAATTTCTTCCATTGCTTACCCCCGTTGCAATTGAAATTTTCTCCACTCCTTGCTTTTCCTGTTGCTAGAAAAATTCCACCACTTTTTGCCTCCCCGTTGCTTATGAAATTTCCACCACTCTTTGCCCCAACGTTGCAAAAGACATTTTTTTTACTCCTTCACCAGTTGAAAGGGAAATTCCCCCACTCCTTGCCTCCATTGCTAAAGAAATTTTTACCCTTTTTTGTTTCATTTTCCTAGGGCAATTTCCCCCACTCCTTGCCTCCGTTGCTAGGGAAATTTACCCAACTTTTTCCCCCCATCGCTAAGGAAATTTCCCCCACTCCTTGCCCCCATTGTTAGGGAAATTTCCTTCACTCCTTGCTCCTAGTTCCTAAAGAAATTTCCCCCTCTTTTTGACCCCGTTACTAGGGAAATTTCTTTCACTTTTTGCACACCGTTGCTAGGGAAATTTCTCTCACTTCTTGCCCTCCGTTGCTAAGAAAATTTCCCCATCTTCTTCGCCCCTGTTGCATGGGAAATTTCTTCAACTGCTTGTCCCTCGTTGCTATATAAATTTCCCCAACTTTTTCCTCTTCCCGTTGCTAAGGAAATTTCACCACTTTTTCCACCCCCGTTGCTAGAAATATTACCCCCATTCCTTGTCTCCTCGTTGGTATGGAAATTTCGTTCACCACTTGCATCCGTTGCTAGGGATATTTCCCCCTCTTCTTGCACCCTTTGCTAGGAAAATTTCACACACTTCTTGCCCGCAGTTGCTAGAGAAATTTCATTTACTGCTTGCCCCCCGTTTCTATGGATATTTCTCCAACTGGTTCCCCCCGTTGCTAGAGAAATTTCACCACTACTTACACCCCGTTGCTAGGAAAATTTCCCAACTGCTTGCCACACGTTTCTGTGGAAATTTCCACCACTCCTTGCACCCTTTCTTGGGAAATTTCCACCACAGCTTCACCCCGGTGGTTGAAAATTTCCATCACTTCCTGCCCCCATTGCTAGGGAAATTCCCCCACTTCTTGCCCTTCTTTCTAGAAAAATTTGATCCTCTGCTTGCCCCCCGTTGCTAAAGAAATTTTCAGCCCTTCTTCTTCCCTTTCTAAGGAAATTCTCCCACTTCTTGCCCTCTGTTGCTAGGAAAATTTCCACATCTTCATGGCCCCTGTTGCTAGTGATATTTCTTCCACTGCTTGCCCCCGTTGCTATGAAAATTTCTTCCAATCCTTCCTCTTCCCGTTGCTAGAGAAATTTCACCACTTCTTCCACCCCGTTGCTAGAAAAATTTACCTCATTCCTTGTCTCCCCGTCGCTAGGGAAATTTCCCGTTGCATTTTCCTGCCCCGTTGAAATTTAGCCCCGTTGTAGGGAAATTTTTCCTCTGTTGCCCACCGTAGTTTTGGAAATTTCTCCCACTGTTTGCCCCCGTTGCTAGGAAATTTCCCCACTTCTTGCCCCATTGCTAGGGAAATTTCCTAACTTCTTGCCCCATTGCTAGGGAAATTTCCTAACTTCTTGCCCCCTTTGTTAGAAAATATCACACACTTCTTGCCACCCATTGCTAGAGAAATTTCTTTAACTGCTTGCCCCCCGTTGCTATGGATATTTTCTTTACTGCTTCCACCCGTTGCTATGTAAATTTCACCACTGCTTACCCCATTACTACGGAAATTTCCAACTGCTTGCCCCACGTTGCTTTGGAAATTTCCCCCACTGCTTGTCCCATTGTAAGGAAAATGTATCCCACTCCTTGCCCCCGTTGCTAGGGAAATTTCCCCCCACTCCTTGCCTTCCTTTCTAGGGAAATTTCCACCACTACTTGTCTCCCATTGCTAGGGAAATGTCCCCCACTCCTTGCCCCCGTTCGTAGGGAAATTCCCCTACTTCTTGCTCCCATTGCTAAGGAAATTTTCCAACTCCATGCCCCCATTGCAAGGGAAAGTTACCCCACATCTTTTCCCCGTTCCTAAAAATATTTCCACCACTCCTTGCCCTCTTTGCTAGGGAAATTTCGTCGACTTCTTGCTTTCGTTGCTAGGGAAATTTCCTTCACATTTTGCCCCCGTTGCTAAAGATATTTTTTCCACTGTTGCCAACCATTGTTATGGAAATTTCCACCATTTACTGCCCACAGTTGCTAGTGAAATTTCCCCAATTCTTGCCTGCATTGCTGAGGAAATTTCCCCCACTTCTTGCCCTTCTTTAATAGAAAAATTTCTTCCACTGCTTGCCCCTTGTTGCTATGGAAATTTCCCCCACTGCTTGCCCCCCGTTACTAGGGAAATGTATCCCACTCCTGACCCCATTGCTAGGGAAATATTACTCACTCCTTGCACCTCCTTTCTAGGAAAATTTCCACCCATCTTCCCCTCGTTGCTAGGAAAATTTTCCCACTCCTTGCTTCCCGTTGCTAAAGAAATTTACCCCACTTTTTGCCCTCGTTGTTAGGGAAATCTCCCTCTCTCCTTCCCCACGTTGCTAGGTAAATTTTTCCCACTCCTTGCTCTCTGTTGCTAGGGAAATTTCCCCCACTTCTTGCCCCCCTTTGCTAGGGAAATTTCCCCATCTTCTTGGACCCTGTTGTTTGAAAATTTCTTCCACTCCTTGCCCCCATTGCAAGGGAATGTTACCCCACATCTTTCCTCCATTCCTAAAAATATTTCCACCACTCCTTGCCCCCTTTGCTAGGGAAATTTCGACGACTTCTTGCTTTCGTTGCTAGGGAAATTTCACCACTTCTTCCACCCTCGTTACTACAAAAATTTCCCCCATTCCTTGTCTCCCCGTTGCTATGGAAATTTCCTTCACTGCTTCCACCTGTTGCTTGAGAAATTTCCCACACTTCTTGCCCACGGTTGTTAGTGAAATTTCTTTTACTGCTTGCCCCCCGTTCCTATGGATATTTCCCATACTGCTTCTCCACGTTGCTTGAGAAATTTCACCACTGCTCACCCTCCGTTGCTAGGGAAATTTCCCATCTGCTTGCCCAACGTTGCTATGGAAATTTCCCCCACTGCTTGCCCTATCGTTGCTAAACAAATTTCCCCCACTGCTTGCCCTATCGTTGCTAAGCAAATTTCCTCCACTTTTTGGCCCCCGTTGCTTGGGAAATTTTCCCACTTTTGAAAACCGTTGCTATGGAAATTTCACCCACTGCTTATCCACCTTTGCTAAAGAAATTTAACCACTGCTTATTCCACTGTTGCTAGGGAAAATTTCCCCATCTTCTTGGCCCTTGTTGCTTCGAAAATTTCTTCCACTGTTTGCCCCGTTGCTATGGAAATTTCCACCACTCCTTGACCCCTTTCAAGGGAATTATTTTCCTCTGCTTGCCGTTCCATTGTTAAGGAAATTTCCCCTACTTCTTCCCCCCGTTCCTTGGGAAATTTCTTCCACTGCTTGCCCCACGTTGCTGGGGAAATTTCCCCACTTTTTGAAAACCGTTGCTATGGAAATTACACTCCCTGCATGACTCCCTTTGCTAAAGAAATTTCACCAATGCTTATCTCACTGTTGCTAAGGAAATTCTCCAACTTCTTGCCCCCCGTTGCTTGGGAAATTTCCACCCTTTCTTGCTTCCCGTTGCTAGGAAAATTTCCCCCATTCCTTGTCTCCTCGTTGCTCTGGAAATTTCCTTCACTCCTTGCCTCCGTTGCTAGGGAAATTTCCACCACTGCTTGCACCAACATTGCTAAAGACATTTTTTTGTCTGCTTCCACCGTTTTAAGGGAAATTTTTCCCTCTCTTTGCCCCTCGTTGCTAAGCAAATTTTCACGCCTTCTTCCTTCCCGTTGCTAGGCATATTTCCTCCTCTTTTTGCCATTTTTGCTAGAAACATTTCACACACTTCTTGCCCGCCGTTGCTAGAGAAATTTCTTTTACTCCTTGCCCCCGTTCCTATGGATATTTCCCTTTCTGGTAGCCCCAGTTGTTAGGGAAATTTCACCCCTACTTTCCCCCCGTTGCTAGGAAAAGTCCCCAACTGCTTGCCCTATTGTAATTTTCACCACTTCTTGCCCCCTTTCTAGGGAAATTTCCATCACTGCTTGCCCCCGTTGTTTGGGAAATGTATCCCACTCCTTGCCCCCGTTGCTAAAATAATTTCCCTTACTCCCTGACCTCCTTTCTAGGGAAATTTCCACCACTGCTTGTCCCCAATTGCTAGGGAAATTTCCCCCACTGTTTGCCCCCATTGCTATGGAAATTCCCCTACTCATTCACCCTGTTGCTAAGAAAATTTCCCCCACTGCTTGCCCCCGTTGCTTGGGAAATTTCCTCCACTCCTACCCAAGTTGCTAGTTAAATTTCCCCCACTTCTTGCCCTTCGTTACTAGAAATATTTTTTCCACTGCTTGCCCCTTGTTGCTATGGAACTTTCCCTTACTGCTTGCACCCAGTTGCTAGAGAAATTTCCCCCACTTCTTGCCCCCGTTGCTAGGACCCCCACATTTTTTCCCCGTTGCTAGAGAAATTTTTTCCACTGTTGCACCCCGTTGTTATGGTAGTTTACCCACTGCTCCCCCCTCGTTGCTAGGAAAATTTCCCCCACTACTTGCTAGGGGAATTCCCCTACTTTTGCCCTTTGTTGCTAGGGAAATTTCCATCCCTTTTTCCTTCCCGTTGCTAGGGAAATTTCCCACACTCCTTACTTCCCATTGCAAAAGAAATTTCCTCCATTTCTTACCCCCGTTGCTAGGGAAATCCCCCCTCTCCTTCCCCCCATTGCTAGGTAAATTTCCTTCACTCCATGCCCTTCCGTTGCTAATGAAATTTCCCCCACTGTTTGAACCCCTTTGCTAGGGAAATTTACTCCACTATTTTACCCTCATTGCTAGGGAAATTTCCATTTTTCCTTGCCCCCGTTGCTAGGAAAATTTTCTCCACTCCTTGCCCCAGTTGCTAGGGAAATTTCCCCCACTTCTTGCCGCCGTTTCTAGGGACATTTTCCCCACAATTTCCCACATTGCTAGAGAAATCTTTTTAACTGTTGCCCATCGTTGTTATGGAAATATCCCCCACTGCTCGCCCTTCGTTGCTAGGGAAATTTCTCCCACTGTTTGCCCCCGTTGCTAGGGAAATTTCCCCACTTCTTGCCCCCGTTACATGTGAAATCTCCTCCTCTCCCTGCCCCCCGTTGCTACGTAAATTTTCACCACTCCTAGCCCCCATTTGCTAAGGAAATTTCCACCACTCCTTGCTTTTTTGCTAGGAAAATTTACCCATCTTCTTGGCCCCTGTTACTTGGGAAATTTTTTCCACTCCTTGTCCTCCGTTGCTAGTGAAATCTCCCCCACTTCTTGCTCTTTCTTGTTGGAAAAAATTTCTTCCACTGCTTCCCCTCGTTGCTAGGAAAATTTCCCCCACTCCTTGCCCCCGTTGCTAGGGGAATTACCCTGCATTTTGCCCTTTGTTGCTAGGGGAATTTCCATCCCTTTTTCCTTCCCGTTGCTAGGGAAATTTCCCACACTCCTTACTTCCCATTGCAAAAGAAATTTCCTCCATTTCTTACCCCCGTTGTTAGGGAAATCCATCCTCTCCTTGCACCCATTGCTAGGTAGATTTCCTTCACTCCATGCCCCCCGTTGCTACATAAATTTCCCCCACTCCTTGCCCCTCTTTGGTAAGTAAATTTCCACCACTCCTTGCTTTTTTTGCTAAGGAAATTTCCCCATCTTCTTGACCCTTGTTACTTGGGAAATATCTTCCACTGCTTCCCGCCCGTTGTTAGGGAAATTTCATCTCTTCTTCCACCTCCATTGCTAGGTAAATTTCCCCCACTCCTTGCCCCCCGTTGCTAAAGAAATTTTCACCACTTCTTGCTTCCCTTTGCTAAAGAAATTACCCTCATTCCTTGCCCCCGTTGCTAGGAAAATGTTCGCCACTCCTTGCTCCAGTTGCTAGGGAAATTTCCCCCACTTCTTGCCGCCGTTGCTAGTGAAATCTCCCCCTCTCATTGACCCCGTTGCTACGTAAATTTCCCCACTCCTTGCTCCCCTTTGTAAGGAAATTACCACCACTCCTTGCTTTTATTGATGGGAATTTCCCATCTTCTTGGCTCCTTGTTACTTGGAAAATATCTTCCACTGCTTCTCGCCCGTTGTTAGGGAAATTTCACCTCTTCTTCCACCTCCATTGCTAGGTAAATTCCCCACTCCTTGCCCCCGTTGCTAAAGAAATTTTCACCACTTCTTGGCTTCCCTTTGCTAGGGAAATTTCCCCACTTCTTGCCCCATTTCTAGGGAAATTTCCCCCATTTCTTGTCATTCGTTGCTAGAAAAAATTTCTTCCACTGCTAGCCCCCCTTTGCTATGGACATTTCACCACTGCTAACCTCTCATTGCTAGGGAAATGTATCACACTTATTGACCCCATTGCTAGAGAAATTTCCCACACTCCTTGCCCCCCTTTCTAGGGAAATTTCCACCACTCCTTGCTTTTTTGCTAGGAAAATTTACCCATCTTCTTGGCCCTGTTACTTGGGAAATTTCTTCCACTCCTTGTCCTCCGTTGCTAGTGAAATCTCCCCCACTTCTTGCTCTTTCTTGTTAGAAAAAATTTCTTCCACTGCTTCCCCTCGTTGCTAGGAAAATTTCCCCCACTCCTTGCCCCGTTGCTAGGGGAATTCCCCTCCTTTTTGCCCTTTGTTGCTAGGGAAATTTCCATCCCTTTTTCCTTCCCGTTGCTAGGGAAATTTCCCACACTCCTTACTTCCCATTGTAAAAGAAATTTCCTCCATTTCTTACCCCCGTTGTTAGGGAAATCCCCCCTCTCCTTGCACCCATTGCTAGGTAAATTTCCTTCACTCCATGCCCCCGTTGCTACATAAATTTCCCCCACTCCTTGGCCCTTGTTACTTGGGAAATATCTTCCACTGCTTCCCGCCCGTTGTTAGGGAAATTTCATCTCTTCTTCCACCACTCCTTGCTTTTTTGCTAAGGAAATTTCTTCATCTTCTTGACCCTTGTTACTTGGGAAATATCTTCCACTGCTTCCCGCCCGTTGCTGTGGAAATTTCTTCCACTTTTTGTTCTTCCCGTTCCTAGGGAAATTTCCACCACTCTTTGCCCCCGTTACTAGAGAAATTTCCCCCACTGTTTGCCCCCTTTGCTACGGAAATTTACTCCACTATTTTCCCCTCATTGCTAAAGAAATTTCCCTCATTCCTTGCCCCCGTTGCTAGGAAAATTTTCTCCACTCCTTGCTCCAGTTGCTAGGGAAATTTCCCCCACTTCTTGCCGCCGTTGCTAGTGAAATTTCCCCCACTTCTTGCCGCCGTTGTTAGTGAAATTTCCCCCACATTTCTCCCCCGTTGCTAGAGAAATTTTTTTAACTGTTGCCCACCGTTGTTATGGAAATTTATCCCCCCCTGCTTGCCATTCGTTGCTAGGGAAATTTCTCCCACTGTTTGCCCCGTTGCTAGAAAAATTCCACACTTCTTTCCCCGTTTCTTGTGAAATCTCCCCTCTCCTTGACCCCGTTGCTACGTAAATTTCCCCCACTCCTTGCCCCCCTTTGGTAAGGAAATTACCACCACTCCTTGCTTTTATTGATAGGGACATTTCCCCACCTTCTTGGCCCTTGTTACTTGGAAAATATCTTCCACTGCTTCTCGCCCGTTGTTAAGGAAATTTCATCACTTCTTCCATTTCCATTGCTAAGTAAATTTCCCCCACTCCTTGCCCCACGTTGCTAAAGAAATTTTCACCACTTCTTGCTTCCCTTTGCTAAGGAAATTTCTCCACTGCTTGCCCCAATTGCTAGTGAAATTTTCCCCACTTCTTGTCATTCGTTGCTAGAAAAAATTTCTTCCACTGCTAGCCCCCTTTCCTATGGACATTTCACCACTGCTTGCCCCTCATTGCTAGAGAAATGTATCACACTTATTGACCCCATTGCTAGAGAAATTTCCCACTCCTTGCCCCTCTGGGAGATTTCCACCACTGCCCCCGTTGCTGGGAAATTTCCACCACTGCTTCCCCCGTTGCTAGAAAAATTTCCCCCACTCCTTTCCCACGTTGCTAGGGAAATTCTTCAACTCCTTTCCCACGTTGCTAGGGAAATTCCCCTACTTCTTGCATCCCGTTGTTGGGAGATTTCTCTGATTTCTTGCTTCCCATTGCTAGAAAAATTTCCAGCACTCCTTGCTTCCCGTTGCTAAAGAAATTTCCCCCACTTCTTACCCCCGTAGTTATGGAAATTTCCCCCACTCCTTGCTCCCCGATGCTATAGAAATTTACACACCTTCTTGCTTCCCGTTGCTAGGAAAATTTCCTCCACTCCTTACCCCCAGTTGATAGCGAAATTTCCCACACTTCTTGCTCCCATTGCTAGGGAAATTCCCCACTTCTTGCCCTTTGTTGCTAGAAAAATTTCTTCTACTGCTTGGCACTGTTGCTGTGGAAATTTCCCCCACTGCTTGACGTTGTTGCTAGGGAAATTTATCCCACTCCTTGCCCTTATTGCCAGGGAAATTTCCCCCAATTATTGCCCCTTTCTAGGTTAATTTCCACCACTGCTTCTCCCCGTTGCTAGAAAAATTTTCCACACTCCTTGCTTCAGTTGCTAGAGAAATTCCCCTACTTCTTGCCCCCCGTTGCTAGGGAAATTTACACCACTTTTTGTCCCCCTTTGCTAAGGAAATTTCCCCATTTTCTTGACCCCTGTTGCTTGGGAAATTTCTTCCACTGCTTGCCCCCTGTAGCTATGGAAATTTCCCATACTCCTTGCTCTTCCCGTTGCTAGGGAAATTTCACCAACTTCTTCCCCCTTTGTTAGAAAAATATCACACACTTCTTGCCACCCGTTGCTAGAGAAATTTCTTTAACTGCTTGCCCCCGTTGCTATGGATATTTTCTTTACTGCTTCCACCCGTTGCTATGTAAATTTCACCACTGCTTACCCACGTTGCTACGGAAATTTCCAACTGCTTGCCCCACGTTGCTACGGAAATTTCCAACTGCTTGCCCCACGTTGCTACGGAAATTTCCCCCATGACTTAACCACTTTGCTAGGGAAATTTCCCCTACTTCTTGCCCTTCGTGGCGAGAAAAATTTCTTCCACTGCTTGCCCCATACTGCTATTGAAATTTCCCCCACTGCTTGAACCCCGTTGGTAGGGAAATTTCCCCCACTACTTGCCCCCGTTTCTAGAAAAATTTCCCACACTGCTTCCCCCCATTACTACGGAAATTTCTCCCACTCATTGACCTTCATTGCTAGGGAAATTTCCTTCACTCCTTGTCCCCAGTTGTTAGGGAAATTTCTCTCACTTCTTGCTTCCTTTGCCAGGGAAATTTCTTTCATTGATTGTCCCCGTTGCTAGGGAAATTTCCCCCACTGCTTCCAGCAGTTGCTAAAGAAATTTCCCCCACTTCTTGCTCACGTTGTTAGAGAAATCTAAACCTCTCCTTGCCCCCGTTGCTCGGTAAATTTCCCTCACTCCTTGTCTCCCGTTGCTAGGGAAATTGTTTCCACTGTTGCCCAACGTTGTTATGGAAATTTCTCCCACTGTTTGCCCTCCGTTGCTAGGGAAATTTTCCCACTTCTTGCTTCCCGTTGCTTGTAAAATTTCCTCCACTCCTTGGCCTTAGTTGCAAGTTTAATTTCACCCACTTCTAGCCCCCATTGCTAGGGAAATTTCCACCACTTCTTTTCCATCGTTGCTAGAAAATTTTCTTCCACCGCTTTCCCCGTTGCTATGGAAATTTCCCCACTGTTTGACTTTTCGTTGCTAGGGAAATTTACCACACTGCTTGCCCTTCCGTAGCGAGGGAAATTTCCCCTACTGTTTGCCCCCGTTGCTAGGGAAATTTACCGCACTTCTTTCCCCCCGTTAATGGGAAAATTTCCTCCACTCCTTGACCCCGTTGATAGGGAAATTTCCTCCCTCATTTTTTTCCCGTGGCTAAAGAAATTTTTTCCTCTGTTGCCCACCGTTGTTATGGAAATTTCCCTCACTCCTTGCCCCTCGTTGCTAGGGAAATTTACCCCACTTCTTTCCCCCCGTTGCTAAGGAAATTTCTCCCACTCCTTGCCCCTGTTCCTACGAAAATTTCCTCCACTTATTGCCCCAGTTGCTTTGGAAATTTCCCCCACTTCTTGCCCCCATTGCTAGGGAAGTTTCTCCTTCATTTGGCTCTCGTTGCTAGAGAAATTTTTTCCACTGTTGCCCACCGTTGTTATGGAAATTTCTACCACTGCTTGCCCTTTGTTGCTAAAGAAATTTATCCCACTGTTTGCCCCATTGTTAGGAAATTTCCGCTACTTCTATCCCCCCGTTGCTAGGGAAATTTTCCCCTCTCCTTGTCACCGTTGCTAGGGAAGTTTCCCCCACATTTGGCCCCTGTTGCTCTAGAAATTTTTTCCACTGTTGCCCACCGTTGTTATGGAAATTTTCCCACTTCTTGCCCCCTTTGCTTGTGAAATTTTCTCCACTCCTTGCCGTCAGTTGCTAGTCAAATTTCACCCACTTCTGGCCCCCATTACTAGGGAAATTTCCACCACTTCTTTCCCATCGTTGCTTGAAAAATTTCTTCCACTGCTTGCCCCCATTGCTAACGAAATTTCCCCCACTCCTTGCCCACTATCTAATAAAATATCCACCACTTCTTTCCCCGGTGGCAAAGAAAATTTCCCCCACTCCTTATTCCCGTTGATAGGAAAATTTCCTCCATTTCTTGCCCCAGTTGCTAGGGAAATTTCCCCCACATTTTTCCCCGTTGCTAATGAAATTTCTTTTACTGCTTGCCCCACGTTGCTATGGATATTTCCCCCACTGCTTCCCCCATTGCTTGACAAATTTCACCCCTGCTTACCCACCGTTGCTAGGGAAATTTCTACCACTGCTTGCCCTTCCGTTATTAGGGAAATTTCATCCACTTCTTGCCCCCCATTGCTAGGGAAATTTCCATCACTGCTTGCCCCCCGTTGCTAAAGAAATTTTCACCACTTCTTGCTTCCCTTTGCTAAAGAAATTACCCTCATTCCTTGCCCCCGTTGCTAGGAAAATGTTCGCCACTCCTTGCTCCAGTTGCTAGGGAAATTTCCCCCACTTCTTGCCGCCGTTGCTAGTGAAATCTCCCCCTCTCATTGACCCCGTTGCTACGTAAATTTCCCCCACTCCTTGCCCCCCTTTGGTAAGGAAATTACCACCACTCCTTGCTTTTATTGATAGGGAAATTTCCCCATCTTCTTGGCCCTTGTTACTTGGAAAATATCTTCCACTGCTTCTCGCCCGTTGTTAGGGAAATTTCATCTCTTCTTCCACCTCCATTGCTAGGTAAATTCCCCCCACTCCTTGCCCCCCGTTGCTAAAGAAATTTTCACCACTTCTTGCTTCCCTTTGCTAGGGAAATTTCCCCACTTCTTGCCCCATTTCTAGGGAAATTTCCCCCATTTCTTGTCATTCGTTGCTAGAAAAAATTTCTTCCACTGCTAGCCCCCCTTTGCTATGGACATTTCACCACTGCTAACCTCTCATTGCTAGGGAAATGTATCACACTTATTGACCCCATTGCTAGAGAAATTTCCCACACTCCTTGCCCCCCTTTCTAGGGAAATTTCCACCACTCCTTGCTTTTTTGCTAGGAAAATTTACCCATCTTCTTGGCCCCTGTTACTTGGGAAATTTCTTCCACTCCTTGTCCTCCGTTGCTAGTGAAATCTCCCCCACTTCTTGCTCTTTCTTGTTAGAAAAAATTTCTTCCACTGCTTCCCCTCGTTGCTAGGAAAATTTCCCCCACTCCTTGCCCCCGTTGCTAGGGGAATTCCCCTACTTTTTGCCCTTTGTTGCTAGGGAAATTTCCATCCCTTTTTCCTTCCCGTTGCTAGGGAAATTTCCCACACTCCTTACTTCCCATTGTAAAAGAAATTTCCTCCATTTCTTACCCCCGTTGTTAGGGAAATCCCCCCTCTCCTTGCACCCATTGCTAGGTAAATTTCCTTCACTCCATGCCCCCGTTGCTACATAAATTTCCCCCACTCCTTGGTCCTTGTTATTTGGGAAATATCTTCCACTGCTTCCCTGTCTGTTGTTAGGAAATTTCATCTCTTCTTCCACCACTCCTTTCTTTTTTGCTAAGGAAATTTCTTCATCTTCTTGACCCTTGTTACTTGGGAAATATCTTCCACTGCTTCCCGCCCGTTGCTGTGGAAATTTCTTCCACTTTTTGTTCTTCCCGTTCCTAGGGAAATTTCCACCACTCTTTGCCCCCGTTACTAGAGAAATTTCCCCCACTGTTTGCCCCCTTTGCTACGGAAATTTACTCCACTATTTTCCCCTCATTGCTAAAGAAATTTCCCTCATTCCTTGCCCCCGTTGCTAGGAAAATTTTCTCCACTCCTTGCTCCAGTTGCTAGGGAAATTTCCCCCACTTCTTGCCGCCGTTGCTAGTGAAATTTCCCCCACTTCTTGCCGCCGTTGTTAGTGAAATTTCCCCCACATTTCTCCCCCGTTGCTAGAGAAATTTTTTTAACTGTTGCCCACCGTTGTTATGGAAATTTATCCCCCCCTGCTTGCCCTTCGTTGCTAGGGAAATTTCTCCCACTGTTTGCCCCGTTGCTAGAAAAATTCCACACTTCTTTCCCCGTTTCTTGTGAAATCTCCCCCTCTCCTTGACCCCGTTGCTACGTAAATTTCCCCCACTCCTTGCCCCCCTTTGGTAAGGAAATTACCACCACTCCTTGCTCTTTTATTGATAGGGACATTTCCCCACCTTCTTGGCCCTTGTTACTTGGAAAATATCTTCCACTGCTTCTCGCCCGTTGTTAAGGAAATTTCATCACTTCTTCCATTTCCATTGCTAAGTAAATTTCCCCCACTCCTTGCCCCACGTTGCTAAAGAAATTTTCACCACTTCTTGCTTCCCTTTGCTAAGGAAATTTCTCCACTGCTTGCCCCAATTGCTAGTGAAATTTTCCCCACTTCTTGTCATTCGTTGCTAGAAAAAATTTCTTCCACTGCTAGCCCCCTTTCCTATGGACATTTCACCACTGCTTGCCCCTCATTGCTAGAGAAATGTATCACACTTATTGACCCCATTGCTAGAGAAATTTCCCACACTCCTTGCCCCCCTTTCTAGGGAAATTTCCACCACTGCTTCCCCCGTTGCTAGAAAAATTTCCCCCACTCCTTGCTCCCGTTGCTAGCAAAATTCTTCCCACTCCTTTCCCACGTTGCTAGGGAAATTCTTCAACTCCTTTCCCAGGTTGCTAGGGAAATTCCCCTACTTCTTGCATCCCGTTGTTAGGGAAATTTCTACAATTTCTTGCTTCCCATTGCTAGAAAATTTCCAGCACTCCTTGCTTCCGTTGCTAAAGAAATTTCCACTTCACCCCTGTGGTTATGGAAATTTCCCCCACTCCTTGCTCCCCGATGCTATAGAAATTTACACACCTTCTTGCTTCCCGTTGCTAGGAAAATTTCCTCCACTCCTTACCCCCAGTTGATAGCGAAATTTCCCACACTTCTTGCTCCCATTGCTAGGGAAATTCCCCACTTCTTGCCCTTTGTTGCTAGAAAAATTTCTTCTACTGCTTGGCACTGTTGCTGTGGAGATTTCCCCACACTGTGACGTTGCTGGAAATTTATCCCACTCCTTGTCCTTATTGCCAGGGAGATTTCCCCCTGGTATTGCCCCTTTCTGGGTTAATTTCCACCACTGCTTCTCCCCGTTGCTAGAAAAATTTTCCACCTCCTTGGCTTCGGTTGCTGGAAATTCCCCTGCTTCTTGCCCCCCCGTTGCTAGGGAAATTTACACCACTTTTGTCCCCTTGCTAAGGAAATTCCCCATTTTCTTGACCCCTGTTGCTTGGAAATTTCTTCCACTGCTTGCCCCTGTAGCTATGGAAATTTCCCATACTCCCTGCTCTTCCCTGTTGCTAGGGAAATTTCACCAACTTCTTCCCCTTTGTTAGAAAAATATCACACACTTTGCCACCCGTTGCTAGAGAAATTTCTTTAACTGCTTGCCCCGTTGCTATGGATATTTTCTGCTGCTTCCACCTGTTGCTATGTGTGGAGTTTCACCACTGCTTACCCACGTTGCTGCGGAAATTCCAACTGTTTGCTTACGTTGCTATGGAAATTTCCAACTGCTTGCCCCACGTTGCTACGGAAATTTCCCCATGACTTAACCACTTTGCTAGGGAAATTTCCCCTTCTTGCCCTTCATTGGCGAGAAAATTTCTTCCACTGCTTGCCCCATAACTGCTATTGAGAATTTCCCCACTGCTTGAACCCCGTTGGTGGGAATTTCCCCTACTTGCCCCGTTTCTAGAAAATTTCCCACCTGCTTCCCCCATTACTGGAGATTTCTCCCACTCATTGACCTTCATTGCTGGGAGATTTCCTTCCTCCTTGTCCCCGGTTGTTGGAAATTTCTCCCACTTCTTCTTCCTTTGCCAGGAAATTTCTTTCATTGATTGTCCCCGTTGCTGGGAAATTTCCCCCTGCTTCCAGCAGTTGCTAAAGAAATTTCCCCACTTCTTGCCCACGTTGTTAGAAATCTAAACCTCTCCTTGCCCCCCGTTGCTCGGTGGATTTCCCTCACTCTTGTCTCCCGTTGCTGGGGAAATGTTTCCTGTTGCCCAACGTTGTTATGGAATTTCTCCCACTGTTTGCCCTCCGTTGCTGGGAGATTTTCCCACTTCTTGCTTCCGTTGCTTGTGGAATTTCCTCCACTCCTTGGCCTTGGTTGCAAGTTTAGTTTCACTTACAGCTATTACCGTTTAACAGGAGTTCACCCCTTCTTGCCTTTCGTTGTACTGGGAGATTACCCACTTTTTGTCCGTCAGCTTTTGCTAACTGGAATTTCCTGTTCTTGACCCCTGTTGTAGGGAGTTTCTTCCACTGCGCCCCCTGTGGCTATGGAATTTCCCATGCTCCTTGCTCTTCCAGTTGCTGGGAATTCCCCAACTTCTTCCCCCTTTGTTGGAAAAGATTTCTGCCTTCTTGCCACCCGTTGAGCTGGAGTTTCTTTAATTTCTTGCCTTTGGTTGCTATGGATGTTTTTCTTTGCTTGCTCACCTTGGTTGTATGGAATTTCACCACTCTTTGCCCACGTTGCTGCAGATTTCCAACTGCTTTACGTTGCTGCGGGTTTTCCCGGCTAAGGCACGTTGCTTGGCAATTTCCAGCTTCTTGCCCCGTTCTTTCTGAGGTTCCCCATGGGTCTTTCACTTTGCCCTGGAATTCCCCTACTTCTTGCCACCTCGTTGCTAGGAAAGGTTTTCTTCCACTGCTTGCCCCATTGTAGTGAGAATTTCCCCACTGGCTGACCCCGTTGGTGGGAAATTTCCCCACTCTGCCCCCGTTTCTAGGAAATTTCCCACTGCTTCCCCCGTTGCTGCGGAGATTTCTCCCACTCGTGTTGTTCATTGCTAGGAGATTTCCTTCCTCCTTGTCCCCAGTTGTTGGGAGATTTCTCCCACTTCTTCTTTCGCTTGCCAGGGAGATTTCTTTCATTGATTGTCCCCGTTGCTATGGGAGATTTCCCCACTGCTTCAGCAGTTGCTAAAAAGAAATTTCCCCACTTCTTGCTCACGTTGTTAGAAATCTAAAACTCTCCTTGCCCCGTTGCTCGTTAGATTTCCCTCATCCTTGTCTCGGTTGCTGGGAAATTGTTTCCACTGTTGCTTAACGTTGTTATGGAGATTTCTCCCACTGTTTGCCCTCCGTTGCTGGGGAGATTTTCCACTTCTTGCTTCCCGTTGCTTGTAAAGATTTCCTCCACTCCTTGGCCTTGGTTATGAGTTTCATTTCACCCTTCTAGCCCCCCATTACTGGGGAATTTCCACCATCTTTCCATCGTTGCTGGAAAATTTTTCTTCCACCGCTTTCCCCGTTGCTATGGAGATTTCCCCACTGTTTGACTTTTCGTTGCTAGGGAGATTTACCACCTGCTTGAGCCTTCCGTGTGAGGAAATTTCCCCTACTGTTCTTCCCGTTGCTGGGAGATTTACCACACTTCTTTCCCCGTTAATGGGAAAATTCCTCCACTCCTTGACCCGTTGCTGGGAGATTTCCTCCTCATTTTTTTCCCGTGGCTAAAGAGAATTTTTCCTCTGTTGCCCACGTTGTTATGGAATTTCCCTCACTCCTTGCCCCCCCCCTCGTTGCTGAGGAGATTTACCCACTTCTTTCCCCGTTGCTAAGGAGATTTCTCCCCACTCCTTGACCCTGTTCCTACGAAAATTTCCTCCTTAGTGCCCCAGTTGGCTGGAATTCCACCACTTCTTGCCCCCATTGCTGGGAGTTTCTCCTTCATTTGGCTCTCGTTGCTAGAGAAATTTTTTCCACTGTTGCCCACCGTTGTTATGGAATTTCTACCACTGCTTGCCCTTTGTTGCTAAAGAAATTTATCCTGTTTGCCCCATTGGTGAGATTTCCGCTGCTGCTATCCCCGTTGCTGGAGATTTTCCCTCTCCTTGTCACCGTTGCTGGGAGTTCCCCACATTTGCCCCTGTTGTTCTAGAGATTTTCCCACTGTTGCCCCAACGTTGTTGGGAATTTTCCCACTTCTTGCCCTTTGCTGTGGAATTTTCTCCACTCCTTGTAGATCGGTTGCTGAGTCAAGTTCACCCACTTCACAGCCCCCATTGCTGGGGAGATTCCTACTTCTTCCCATCGTTGCTGGAAATTTCTTCCCACTTCCCCATTGCTATGAAATTTCCCCCCTCCTTGCTTACTATCTAATGCAAATATTCGCCACTTCTTGCCCCGTTGTGAAAATTTCCCACTCCTTATTCCCGTTGATGGGAAAATTTCCTCCTTTTCTTGCCCCAGTTCTTTCAGGAGATTTCCCCACTTTTTTCCCCGTTGCTAATGGAGATTTCTTTTTCTGCTTGCCTTACGTTTATGGATGTTCCCCATCAGCTTCCACATTTGGCCGATTAGATTTCACCCCTTACCCACCGTTTGCTGGGAGATTTCTACCACTGCTTGCCGTTATTGCTGGGAGATTTCTTCACTTCTTGCCCCCGTTGCTGGGAGATTTCCATCACTGCTTGCCCCCCGTTGCTAAAGGTGATTTTCACCACTTCTTGCTCCTTTTGCTGAAAGATTGCCTCATTCATTGCCGCCCGTTGCTGGGAGATGTTCGCCACTCTCTGTCCGGTTGCTGGAGATTTCCCCACTTCTTGCCGCCGTTTACTGGTGGAATCTCCCCTCTCGATGACCCCGTTTAGCTGCGTAAATTTCCCCATCCTTGCCCCTTTGGTGGAGATCCACCACTCGCTTGCTTTTATTGCTGGGATTTCCCCTCTTCTTCCACCTCCATTTTAACTGGAAAGGTCCCCATCGCCCCTTCGTTTAACAAAGGGATTTTCCTGCCACTTCTTGCCTTCCTTTGCTGGGAGATTTCCCCACTTCTTGCCCATTTCTGGAATTTCCCCACTTCTTGTCGTTCGGTTGCTGGAAAGAGTTTTATTTCCACTGCTAGCCCCCTTTGCTATGGAGATTTCACCACTGCTTTGCCTCCTCATTTAGCTGGGAATGTCTCACACTTCATTGATTGTTGCTGGAGATTTCCCACCTCCTTGCCCCCCTTTCTAGGAGATTTCCACCACTCCTTCTTTTTTGCTGGGAAGGTTTACATCTTCTTGGCCCCTGTTGGCAGAATTTCTTCCACTCCTTGTCATCCGTTGCTGGTGAAATCTCCCCACTTCTTGCTCTTTCTTGTTGGAAGATTTCTTCCACTGCTTCCTCGTTGCTGGGAAGATTTCCCACATCTTGCCCCAGTTTAGCTGAAGATTCCCCTACTTTTGCCCTTGTTGCTGGGGAGATTTCCAATCCCTTTTCCTTCCCGTTGCTGGGAATTTCCCACACTCTGCTTCCCGTTGTAAAGAAATTTCCTCCATTTCTTACCCCCCCGTTGCTGAGAATCCCCTCTCCTTGCACCCGTTGCTAGAAAAGTTTCCTTCACTCCATGCCCCCGTTGCTACATAAATTTCCCCACTCCTTGGCCCTTGTTGGCGGAATATCTTCCACTTGCTTCCATGGTTGTTGGGGAGGGTTTCTTCTCTTCTTCCACCACTCCTTGCTTTTGCTTCGAGATTTCTTCATCTTCTTGACCCTTGTTGGCTAGAATATCTTCCGCTGCTTCCCACCGGTTGCTGGGATTTCTTCCCTTTTTGTTCTTCCGTTCACGGGAGTTCCACCACTCTTTGCCCCCCCGTTACTGGAGATTTCCCCACTGTTTGCCCCCTTTGCTGCGAATTTACTCACTATTTTCCCCTCATTGCTTCAAAATTTCCCTCATTTCTTGCCCCGTTGCTGGGAAGGTTTTCTCCACTCCTTGCTCCGTTGCTAGGAGATTTCCCCCCTTCTTGCCGCGTTGCTAGGTGGAATTTCCCCACTTCTTGCCGCCATTGTTGGTGGTGAATTCCCCCACGATTTCTCCCCGTTGCTTTGAGATTTTTTTTTTAACTGTTGCACACTGTTTGTTGTGGAGTTATCCCCTGCTTGCCCTTCGTTTAGCTGGAGATTTCTCCCTGTTTCTTACGTTGCTGGAAAGGTTCCACACTTCTTTCCCCCCGTTTCTTATTGAAATCTCCTCTCTCTTGACCCCGTTGCTACGTGGATTTCCCCACTCCTTGCCCTGGCTGGTGGGAGATCCACCACTCCTTGCTTTTTTGATTGATGGGGACGTTTCCCCACCTTCTTGGCCCTTGTTGCTTGGAGAATATCTTCCACTTTCTCGCCAGTTGATTGGGGAGTTTCATCATTCTTTCCATTTCCATTGCTGAAGTGGATTTCCCCACTCATGCCCCACGTTTGTAGCTCAAAGGGTTTTCCACTTCTTTATTTCCCTTTGCTTGAAGGAGATTTCTCCAGCTTTGCTGATTGCTGAGTGATTTTCCCCACTTCTTGTCGTTCGTTCTTCAGAAAGAATTTCTTCACTGCTTGCCCCCTTTCCTGGACGTTTCACCACTGCGCCCTCATTGCTGGAGTGTATCCACCATTGATGCCTGTACTGGAGGGTTTTCTCCCTCTTCGCCCCTTTCTTATCCAGATTTCCACCACTCAGCTTTCCCCCGTTTAGCTGGAAGATTTCCCCCACTCCTTGCTCCCGTTGCTTAGGAGATTCTTCCTCCTCTTCCACGTTGCTGGGGAGATTCTTCCACTCCTTTCCCGGTTGCTGGGAG
The DNA here is from genome assembly GCF_004210375.1 of Tachypleus tridentatus. Lineage (NCBI taxonomy): Eukaryota > Metazoa > Arthropoda > Merostomata > Xiphosura > Limulidae > Tachypleus > Tachypleus tridentatus. The sequence goes on from NC_134837.1 coordinate 140,314,130, forward strand.
ATTCCCTACTTCTTGCATCCCGTTGTTGGGAGATTTCTGGTTTCTTGCTTCCCATTGCTGGAAAGAGTTCAAGCCTCCTTGGCTTCCCGTTGCTAAGAGTTCCCCCCTTCTTACCCCCGTGGTTGTGGAGATTTCCCCATCCTTGTCCCCGGTCTTTATAGGAGTTACCACCTTCTTGCTTTCGGTTGCTGGGAAGATTTCCATCCACTCCTTACCCCAGTTGATGTGAAATTTCCCACCTTCTTGCTCCACCGTTGCGGGAGAATTCCCATTCTTGCCCTTTGTTGCTAGAAGAATTTCTTCTGCTGCTTGGCTTTTGTTAGCAGTGGATTTCCCCACTGTGACGTTGTTGTTGCTAGAGTTTATCCCTCCTTGCTTCCCTTATTGTGGAAATTTCCCCAGTTATTCCCCTTTCTGGGTTAATTTCCACCACTGCTTCTCCCCGTTGCTAGAAAGATTTTCCACCTCCTTTGGCTTTTCGGTTAGCTGGAGGTTCCCCTGCTTCTTGCCCCCTTAGTTTGCAAAGAATTTCACCACTTTTTGTCCCCTTTGCTAAGAGTTCCCCATTTCTTGACCCCTGTTGGCTGGAGATTTCTTCCACTGCTTGCCCCTGTATTTCTATGGAGATTTCCAGCTACTCCTTAACTCTTCCGTTTTCTGGGGAGATTTCTTACTTTTCCCCTTTGTTGAAAGATATCACACCTTCTTGCCACCCGTTGCTGAAAGTTTCTTTATTCTGCTTGCCCCCCGATTGCTATGGATATTTTTTTCTTCTGCTTCCACCGTTGCTATGTAAGGATTTCACCACTGCTTATACGTTGCTGCGGAAATTCAACTCGCCTTTCACGTTGCTGCGGAATTTCCCCATGACTTAACCGCTTTGCTGGGGAGATTTCCCCTGCTCCTCTTGCCCTTCATTGGCGAGGAAAATTTCTTCCACTGCTTGCCCCATGCTGCTGGAAATTTCCCCACTGGCGGACCCCAGGTTGGTGAGAGATTTCCCCACTGCTTGCCCCCGTTTCTGAAGATTTCCACACTGGCTTCCCCATTACTGCGGAATTTCTCCCAGCTCATTGACCTTCATTTGCTGGGAGATTTCCTTCACTCCTGTAATCCCCAGTTGTTGGAGAGTTCTCCCACTTCTTGCTTCCTTTGCTGGGAGATTTCTTTCATTGATTGTCCCCGTTGCTGGGGAGATTTCCCCCACTGCTTCAGCAGTTGCTAAAAGAAATTTCCCCCCACTTCTTGCCCACGTTGTTGAAATCTAAACCTCTCCTTGCCCCGTTGCTCAGTGGAATTTCCCTCACTCCTTGTCTCCCGTTGCAAGGGAGGTGTTTCCACTTTGTTGCCCAACGGTTGTGGAAATTTCTCCCACTTTGCCCTCCGTTTAGCTGGAGATTTTCCCCTTCTTGCTTCCGTTGCTTGTAAAATTTCCTCCACTCCTTGGCCTTGGTTGGGTTTAATTTCACCCACTTCTAGCCCCCCATTGCTGGGAGATCCACCACTTCTTTTCCATCGTTGCTAGAAGGTTCTATTTCCACCGCTTTCCCCCCCGTTGCTATGTAGGTTTCCCCACTGTTTTGACTTTTCTGTTGCTGGGAGATTTACCACACTGCTTGCCCTTCCGTGTGAGGGAAATTTCCCTACTGTTTGCCCCGTAGCTAGAATTTACCTTCTTTCTTCCCCGTTAATGGAAGAATTTCCTCCATATTTGACCCCGTTGATGGGGAGAATTTCCTCCCTCATTTTTCCCGTGGCTAAAGTTTTTTTTCCTCTGTTGCCCACCAGTTGTTGTAGATTTCCCTCACTCCTTGCCCCTCGTTGCTGGGGAGTTACCCCTTCTTTCCCCCCGTTGCTAAGGAGATTTCTCCTCCTTGCCCTGTTCCTACGAAAATTTCCTCCTATTGCCTTTGGTTGGCTGGAATTTCCCCACTTCTTGCCCCCCATTGCTGGGGAAGTTTCTCCTTCATTTCCCGGCTCTCGTTGCTGAGAAATTTTTTCCACTATTTGCTTCCGTTGTTATGGAATTTCTGCCACTGCTTTGCCCTGTTGGTGCAAGTTTATCCACTGTTTGCCCCGTTGTTGGAATTTCCGCTGCTTCTATCCCCCCGTTGCTAGGGGAAATTTTCCCTCTCCTTGTCACCGTTGCTAGGGAAGTTTCCCACATTTGGCCCCTGTTGCTCTAGAGAATTTTTTCCACTGTTGCCACCGTTGCTATGGAGATTTTCCCACTTCTTTGTAGGGTAATTTTCTCCATCTCAGCAGATCG
>NC_134837.1:140316898-140320404 GCF_004210375.1 Tachypleus tridentatus
TTTGTTTTATTTTTTTATTATATTAAGAAATAGAAATAAGAACTACAATGTATAGTTTTCGATTCTTTTGTTACAAATCAGGTTTTATTTCACCCATGAAATCGACGGGTACTCCATATGGTAAACTGTATAATAATAACGAATATTACCCTTATTTAACTGATTTTGTGAACTCTCTTTTTGTTGTTAAGCATAAATATACGAAAAGGCTAACTGTGCTGTACTCTCCACGGATTTCGTAACCTACTTTTCTGTTTTAATAACATTTAATCCTTTAGGCTTACCACTGACCACTGGTTTGGGGGAACACTGCACATTCCACAAAATATTCTGGGTAAATAAGTTTTCATATTTTACGCGAGAGATAACCGAAAAATATATAACGAGAAAATTATATTAAGTATTTATCTTGCAAACAAACAAAAGAGAATATGATGTCTCAATCTTTGTTGACACGCACATACGTAACGCGTCATGTTTTAGTACGCTGTTTTAATTACTTTTTTTGTAAGAAGATGGAACCAACAATAGTTAGTCAGATAATATTTATTCTGAAATGTGTATAGTACAAGAGAAATTCAAGTTTAACTACTGTATAAATTTTATATTGAGTTCTGCACTAGAGAGAGGGGGTGCATTATAAGAGCCGTTGACCAGCTGGATTCCTTCTATCAGCTCTTGCGTGCGTGGCATGGCGTGAATATCGCAAACAGATAATATAAACAAGCTCTGTTTTGCTGTTTCGTAGAATGGGATTTAGGATTAAAATTCGTTTCGTTCAGTATGGTTAACAATGTGAAGTTAACTCTTCAATGAAACGTCTGTTTTCCAATTCAGTCTTGGTTCTTCTCTTCAATGTGGTATAAAAAGTTTCGAATTAACTAAAAGAAGCCAACACTTGACGTTTGGGCATTTTGAAAGTGTAGAGTTACATCGTTATCGTGTGTGTGTGTTTTTCGTATAGCAAAGCCACAAAGGGCTATCTGCTCAGCCCACCGAGGGTAATCGAATCCCTGATTTTAGCGTTTACATCGTTACCAATAAATAGTTATTGTGAAAGTTGGGTACTGTCGTTTCTTTCTTGGAACCACAATAAATAAATGTCATAGACAGGTTCGCAATATTTAAGGTAAAAAAAACAAAACAAACAAGATATATTTTGACATGTTTCGAAGAAAAGCTATCTTTATCCAAACATTATCATGAGAAGGCAAACTTGGAGGTGATTTATCTTACGATTTCCTCAAACTAACTTCAAAAATATCACAAATGAAAATAAAGTTCTTTTTGACCACTATGGCGGACATGAAACATTACGACTGTTCCCTCTTTATGAGTAGAAATGTCATATACGTTACATTTCAGAAAACGTGTGATGTTTTTCAATGCATTAGGTGCGTCAAAATACATTCTAGGTGTCTGAGAACTGTTAAAGTTACAGAAAAAGGTGTAAGTGAAACCATATCAGAAGGAAAAAACGATACGATTTAACGAGAACTTGTATCTACCATATATTCTCGTGAAACCACATTCTAGCTACGTTTCAAGGCTTTCGTTTTCTTGTTCTTAAAGGTGAATTTTCAACAAATTTAATAATTGCCTTAGAAACTGTACTTTGGTTAGGTATAATTCCTGTGTGGTTTGTTTGGTTTTGTTTCATTTTTTACTCAAAATATGCGGGTCCTCGAACTCAGTTCCTCTCGGTCGTTCGTCTGTTTCCGTGACGTTTTACAACTATGACGTAATAGTTGCCAAACACACTTTGTCGCGCGCCGACCATTGTGTACCTTTCAGTGCTGGTGTTTTATGTAAATCTATTGGTGTTTTTTTTCGGTTTACATACTTTGTGAGACTATTTTTTTCTTGATATTGCTACTTTATGTTTGTTTTATGATAACATGGTTTACTGCGTTTTTTATGGTTGTAAAAACGGTTCGGCATCGGGCAAAAGCTTCTTTTCGATTCCGTGAAAGGAGAAGGAACCGGCAAGGTGGCGACTGTGGGTGCGAATGGTAAATAGGTAAAACTGGACTCTTTCACACCATGCAAAGCTTTGTCAAGATCACTTTGAACGCTCATGTTTTGTGTCGGATCCCACTGTTTTGGATTCCGTGGGTTTCAAGCCAGGCAGGTTGGGACTGAAAAAACCATCGGCAGTAGACAGGATCGTCCCCACCATCTTTCTTCGTGTAGAGCTGAGGACTGATCTCAGCCTGTAGCGTACAGGTTCCATCTCTCTGAAGCCATCTTTTGCCATCACGAAATAAACAAACTTAAATTTATGTGTGCAGTATAAAGCGATAAACAATAACTAGTATAATATAATAATTTAAAAAGTACAAATTTTTGAAGAATGTAACTAGACATACACATTTCACATTCATGAGCGTGTTTTGCATTTGTGGCACCTGAAAGTCAGTGAAACCTTGATTTCCTAGTCTAGACAGTGGACAAATCTATCCCAAATAGAGTATATTCTAAGTTTAAAAGCTGGTAGATCATTCTGTAGATGTTTTTGTATCATTTTTAAATATGGAAAAGTTTGAAGAATTCCATTGTTCAAATTTAACATTTCAAGATAAATTAACTATTCAGACTGCTATATCTAGTTTGATTTTATAGACAGAATTATGACGTATAATTAAAATTCATTTTGTTACGAGTGATAAATACCCGGTACAATTACTTACCAAAGTCGGCAAAGCATAAACAAATAAAACCCACTCTGTGATACCAATAATTTATAAACACCAGACAGGTTTCGAGATGCTTAAAACTGCACGTGAAATAATACAGACCATATTTGTTGTCATGACTTAGGCTTACCATTCTTCCACTGGAGGTATGACCGACTTGCAACCGGCCTGGGCGCTATCAGTATCACTTACAGTTCCACTACTCTCGCTCGTGGAGCTGTCCTCATCACTAGAACTTGTCAGATCCGTGTCAAAAGTAACTGTTCTAAGTTAGTTCAAAGTAGGTTCGAATTGATATGGCGCTATTTGACACTGTTCAGAACACAAAGTCAAAACAGACTCCGTTTCTGTTTCTCTGTATGCACTGGTCATGTTTATTTACATTCAACGCGCTGGCATTGGCGATTTGTTTGGCAACTATTACGTCACAGTACGTTTCCTAGCGGCAAACGTAAAAACTAAAACGTTCGGATTGCCGCTCGGAAAGGGCTCTTTCTGCACCAAGTTCTATGTTTCATTAATTAGCACATATTTTTTATAAAAAGTGTGAACTTGCGAAATTAATCAGTATGAGTAGTTCTTTTGACTGCAATGTTTTCTTAATCTGTAAAATTCACATTTAAACTGTCGAACACAGCCTCCAAGTGGTTGGAGTTACATCTTATACCGGGCTTGTTTTTAATACAAAGCTACTTTCTGTTTGTCATTTTTGAATAGTACTCTTTTTTGTGTGGAATACCTGACACTATAAATCAACTTAAATTGATCGGGTTCTCACAAGGATTTCAAGTACAGCCTTGTGCAAAAGTG
>NC_134837.1:140320585-140371817 GCF_004210375.1 Tachypleus tridentatus
GATTAAACATGTAACATAAAAACGAATTCGGACAAATACGAGTATATACGAGTATAACAGTCTAACAAAGTGTCTAGTTTACAGTCTAAGTTCTAAGAATTTATACAAAATGTTCATATGTCGGAAGTTGACAAATTCTCAGGTCAAACCAGCCTACCATTTATTCAGCGGAAGTTCACAAGTTCTACAATCTAACCAGTCTAGTATTTATGTGTCGGAAGTTAACAATCTAACCAGTTTAGTATTTATATGTCGGAAGTTCATAAGTTCTACAGTCTAACTGGTCTAGTATTTATATGTTGGAAGTTCACAAGTTCTAAAGTCTAACCAGTCTACCATTTATACACCGGAAGTTCAAAAGTTCTACAATCTAACCAGTCTAGTATTTATGTGTCGGAAGTTCATAAATTCTATAGTCTAACCAGTCTAGTATATTTGTATCGGAAGTTCACAATCTAACCAGTTTAGTATTTATATGTCGGAAGTTCATAAGTTCTACAGTCTAACTGGTCTAGTATTTATATGTTGGAAGTTCACAAGTTCTAAAGTCTAACCAGTCTACCGTTTATACACCGGAAGTTCACAAGTTCTACAGTCTAACCAGTCGAGCATTTATATGTCCGAACTTCATAAGTTCTAAAGTCTAACCAGTCTAGTATTTCTGCATCGGAAGTTGAGATGTTATAAAATCTGTCCTGTGTAGTATTTATGTGTAGGAAGTTCACAAGTTCTACAATTTAACCAGACTAGTATTTATATGTCGAAAGCTCATAAGTTCTACAGTGAAACTGGTCTAGTATTTATGTGTCGGAAGTTCACAAGTTCTACAGTCTAACCAGTCGATCAGTCTACCATTTATACAGCAGAAAACATAAAATAACTTATGTAGATATGCGACCTTTCGACATATAAATACTAGTCTGGTTAGATTGTAGAACTTGTGAACGTGTAAACTTCCGACATATAAATGGTAGACTGGTTAGACTTTAGAACTTGTGAACTTCCGACATATAAATACTAGACTGGTTAGACTATAGAATTTATGAACATCCGACATATAAATAGTAGACTGGTTAGATTGTTGAACTTGTGAACTTCCGCTGTATAAATGGTAGACTGGTTAGATTGTAGAACTTGTGAACTTCCGCTGTATAAATGGTAGACTGGTTAGATTGTAGAACTTGTAAACTTCCGATGTATAAATACAAGAGTGGTTAGATTGAAGAAGTTGTGAATCTTCGCTGTATAAATACTAGACTGGTTAGACTTTAGAACTTATGAACTTCGGACATATAAATGCTCGACTGGTTAGACTGTAGAACTTGTGAACTTCCGGTGTATAAATGGTATAAAGATAATAATAGATACACTCAACAAGATGGTTTTATAGAAGCTGATAATAGATACACTGAACAAGATGATTTTACAGAAGCTAATAATAGATACATTAAGCAAGGTGGTTTTAAAAAAGCTATTAATACATACACTCAACAAGATGGTTTAAAAGAAGGCAATTTTAGATACATTCAACAAGATGGTTTTACAGAAGTTAAAAATAGACACACTCAACAAGATGGTTTTACAGAAGCTATCAATCGAAACACTCAACAAGATGCTTTTACAAAAACTGATAATAGATATACTCCACAAGATGGTTTTACAGAAATTGATAATACATACACTCAACAAGATGGTTTTATAGAAACTGATAATAGATACACTCAACAAGATGGTTTTACCGAAGCTAATAATAGATACACTAAATAAGATGATTTTACAGAAGCTAATACTAGATACACTCCACAAAATGGTTTTACAGAATCTACTAGTAGAAACACTCCACAAGATGCTTTTTGCAAAAAGTAATAATAGATATACTCCACAAGATGGTTTTATAGCAGCTAATAATATAAACATACAACAAGATGGTTTTACAGAAACTGATAATAGATACACTCAAAGGATGGTTTTACAGAAGCTGATAAGATATACACTCAACATGATGGTTCCTGGAAAAGCTAATAATAAGTACACTAAAGAAGATGGCTTTACAGAAGCTAACTATAAATACACTCCACAAGATGGTTTTACACAAGCTGATAATAGATACACTCCACAAGATTGTTTTACAGAAGCTACTAATAGATACACTCCACAAGATGGTTTTACAGAAGCTGATAATAGATACACTCAACAAGATGTTTTTAGAGTGGCTGATAATAGATACACTCAAAAAGATGGTTTTACGGAAACTATTAATGGATACACTCAACAAGATGGTTTTACAGAAGCTAATAATAGATAAACTCAATAGGATGGTTTTAAAGAAGCTGATAATACATTCAGCAAGATGGTTTTACAAAGCTAATAATAGATACACTCAACAAGATGGTTTTACAGAAGGTAATAATAGATACACTCAACAAGATGGTTTTACAGAAGCAATAATAGATACACACAACAAGATATTTTACAAAAGATGATAATAGATACACTCAACAATATGGTTTTACAGAAGCTGATAATAAACTCAACAAGATACTTTTATAGAAGCTGATAATAGATACGCTCAACAAAATGGTTTTACAGAAGCTAATAATAGGTACACTCAACAGGACTGTTTTACAGAAGCTAATAATAAGTAGACTAAACAAGATGGTTTTACAGAAGCAAATAATAAGTAGACTAAACAAGATGGTTTTACAGAAGCAATAATAGATAGACACAACAAGATGGTTTTACAGAAGTTAATAATAGATACACTGAAGCAGGTGGTTTTACAGAAGCAATAATGGATGCACTTAACAAGATGGTTTTATACAAGCTGATAATAGATACACTGAAGCAGATGGTTTTACAGAAGGTAATAATGGATACACTCAAGAAGATGTTTTACAGAAGCTAACTATAAATACACTCCACAAGATGGTTTTACACAAGCTGATAATAGATACACTCCACAAGATTGTTTTACAGAAGCTACTAATAGATACACTCCACAAGATGGTTTTACAGAAGCTGATAATAGATACACTCAACAAGATGTTTTTAGAGTGGCTGATAATAGATACACTCAAAAAGATGGTTTTACGGAAACTATTAATGGATACACTCAACAAGATGCTTTTACAAAAGCTAATTATTGATACACTCCACAATATGGTTTTAGAAAAGCTAATAATAGATACACTCCACAAGATAATTTTACAGTAGCTGATAATAGATACACTCAACAAGATGGTTTAACGGAAACTGATAATACATATACTCAACAACAAGGTTTTACAGAAGCTGATAATACATAGACTCAACAAGTTGGTTTTACAGAAGGTGATAAGAGATACACTCAACAAGATGATTTTAAATAACCTAATAATTCATTCAGCAAGATGGTTTTAAAAAGGTTATAAAAGGTACACTTAACAAGATTGTTTTATAAAAGCTGATAATAGATACACCCAACAACATGGTTTTACAGAAGCTGATAATAGATATACTCAAAATGATGGTTTTACAGAAACTGATAATAGATACACTTAAAAAGATGGTATTAGAGAAGCTAATAATGGATACTCTCAAAAAAAATGGTTTTCCAGAAGCTAATAATAGATACACTCAACACGATGGATTTACAGAACCTAATAATAGATTCACTAAAAAGATGGTTTTACAGAAGCTAATAATAAATACATTCAAAAAGATGATTTTACAATAGCTGATAACAGATACACTCAATAAGATGGTTTTACAGACGCTGATAATACACTGAACAAGATAGTTTTGCAGAAGCAGATAATAGACACACTCAACAAGATGGATTTATAGAACCCAATAATAGATACACAAAACAAGATGGTTTTACAGAAGCTAATAATGGATACACTCAAAAAGATGGTTTTACAGACGCTAATAATTAGTACACTTCACAAGATGGTTTTAGAGAAGCTAATTATAGATACTCTCAAGAAGATGGTTTTAGAGAAGCTAATAATGGATACTCTCAAGAAAATGGTTTTACAGAAGCTAATAATAAACACCCGCAACAAAATGGATTTACAAAAGCAAATAATAGATACACTCAACAAGATGGTTTTATGGAAACTGATAATAGATATACTCAACAACATGGTTTTACGGAAGCTGATGATAGATAGACTCAACAAGATGGTTTTACAGAAGGTGATGATACATAGACTCAAGAAGATGGTTTTACAGAAGCTAATAATAGATACGCTCAACAAGATGGTTTTACAAAAGCTAATAATAGATACACTCAACAAGATGGTTTTACAGAAACTGATAATACATACAGCAAGATAGTTTTAAAAAGGTTATAAAAGGTACACTCAACAAGATTGTTTTACAGAAGCTGATGATACATTCAACTAGATAGTTTTACAGAAGCTGATAACATATACATTCAACATGATGGTTTTACAAAAGCTAATAATAGATACACTCCACAAGATGGTTTTAGAAAAGCTAATAATAGATATACTCCACAATATAGATTTACAGCAGCTGATAATAGATACACTCAAGAACATTGTTTTACAGCAGCTGATAATAGATACACTCAAGAACAAGGTTTTAAAACAGCTGATAATAGATACAGTCAACAAGATGGTTTTACAGAAGCTAATAATAGATACACTCCACAAGATGGTTTTAGAAAAGCTAATAATAGATATACTCCACAATATAGATTTACAGCAGCTGATAATAGATACACTCAAGAACATTGTTTTACAGCAGCTGATAATAGATACACTCAAGAACAAGGTTTTAAAACAGCTGATAATAGATACAGTCAACAAGATGGTTTTACAGAAGCTAATAATAGATACACTCCACAAGATGGTTTTAGAAAAGCTAATAATAGATATACTCCACAATATAGATTTACAGCAGCTGATAATAGATACACTCAAGAACATTGTTTTACAGCAGCTGATAATAGATACACTCAAGAACAAGGTTTTAAAACAGCTGATAATAGATACACTCAACAAGATGGTTTTGGAGAAACTGATAATAGATACACTCAAGAAGATGGTTTTACAGAAGCTAATAATGGATACATTCAAGAAGATGGTTTTACAGAAACTAATAATAGATACACTCAACAACAGAGTTTTACAGAAACTGATAATAGATACATTCAAGAAGATGGTTTTACAGAAGCGAATAATAGATACACTCAACCATATGGTTTTACAGAAGCTGATTATAGATACACTGAACAAGATTGTTTTACAAAAGCTGACAATAAGTACACTAAAGAAGACAGTCTTCAGAAAATAATAATAGACAAACTAAACAACATGGTTTTACAGAAGCTAGTAATATATACACAAAAGACGATGGTTTTACAAAAGCAAATAATAGATACTCTCAACAAGATGGTTTTACAGTAGCTGATAATAGATACACTCAACAATATGGTTTTACAGAATCTGATAATAAACTCAACAAGATACTTTTATAGAAGCTGATAATAGATACGCTCAACAAAATGGTTTTACAGAAGCTAATAATAAGTAGACTAAACAAGATGGTTTTACAGAAGCAAATAATAAGTAGACTAAACAAGATGGTTTTACAGAAGCAATAATAGATAGACACAACAAGATGGTTTTACAGAAGTTAATAATAGATACAATGAAGCAGGTGGTTTTACAGAAGGTAATAATGGATACATTCAAGAAGATGTTTTACAGAAGCTAACTATAAATACACTCCACAAAATGGTTTTACACAAGCTGATAATAGATACACTCCACAAGATGGTTTTACAGAAGCTACTAATAGATACACTCCACAAGATGGTTTTATAGAAGCAATAATGGATGCACTTAACAAGATGGTTTTATACAAGCTGATAATAGATACACTGAAGCAGATGGTTTTACAGAAGGTAATAATGGATACATTCAAGAAGATGTTTTACAGAAGCTACTAATAGATACACTCCACAAGATGGTTTTATAGAAGCCACTAATAGATACACTCCACAAGATGGTTTTACAGAAGCAGTAATGGATGCACTTAACAAGATGGTTTTATACAAGCTGATAATAGATACACTGAAGCAGATGGTTTTACAGAAGGTAATAATGGATACATTCAAGAAGATGTTTTACAGAAGCTAACTATAGATACCCTCCACAAGATGGTTTTACAGAAGCTGATAATAGATACACTCAACAAGATGTTTTTAGAGTGGCTGATAATAGATACACTCAACAAGATGGTTTTACAGAAGCTAGTAATAGATACACACCACAAGATGGTTTTAGAGAAGCTAATAAAAGATACATTCCACAAGATAGTTTTACAGAAGCTAATAATACATACACTCAACAAGATGTTTTTAGAGTGGCTGATTCTAGATACACTCAACAAGATGGTTTTACAGAAGCTAGTAATAGATACACACCACAAGATGGTTTTAGAGAAGCTAATAAAAGATACATTCCACAAGATAGTTTTACAGAAGCTAATAATACATACACTCAAGAAGATGGATTTAGAGAAGCTGATAATAGGTACACTCAACACAATGGTTTAACAGAAGCTAAGAATAGATACACTCTACAAGATGGTTTTATAGAAGTTGTTAATAGATACACTCAACAAGATGGTTTTAAAGCAGCTGATAATAGATACACTCAAGAACATGGTTTTACAGCAGCTGATGATAGATACATTCAAAAACATGGTTTTACAGCAGCTGATAATAGATACACTCATAAACGTGGTTTTAAAGCAGCTTATAATAGATACACTCAAAACATGGTTTTACTGCAGCTGATAATACATACACTCAAGAACATGGTCTTACAGCAGCTGATAATAGATACACTCAACAAGATGGTTTTACAGAAGCTAATAATAGATTAACTCCACAAGATGGTTTTAGAGAAGCTAATAAAAGATACAATTAACAAGATGGTTTTACAGAAGCAATAATAGATTCACTTAACAAGATGATTTACACAAGCTAATGATAGATACACTCAACAAGATGGTTTTGGAGAAACTGATAATAGATACACTCAAGAAGATGGTTTTACAGAAGCTAATAATGGATACACTCAAGAAGATGGTTTTACAGAAGCTAATAATAGACACACTCAACCATATGGTTTTACAGAAGCTGATCATAGATACACTGAACACTATTGTTTTACAAAAGCTGACAATAAGTACACTAAAGAAGACAGTCTTCAGAAAATAATAATAGACAGACTAAACAACATGGTTTTACAGATGCTAGTAATATATACACAAAAGACGATGGTTTTACAAAAGCAAATAATAGATACTCTCAACAAGATGGTGTTACAGTGGCTGATAATAGATACACTCAACAATATGGTTTTACAGAAGCTGATAATAAACTCAACAAGATACTTTTATAGAAGCTGATAATAGATACGCTCAACAAAATGGTTTTACAGAAGCTAATAATAGGTACACTCAACAGGACTGTTTTACAGAAGCTAATAATAAGTAGACTAAACAAGATGGTTTTACAGAAGCAAATAATAAGTAGACTAAACAAGATGGTTTTACAGAAGCAATAATAGATAGACACAACAAGATGGTTTTACAGAAATTAATAATAGATACACTGAAGCAGGTGGTTTTACAGAAGGTAATAATGGATACATTCAAGAAGATGTTTTACAGAAGCTAACTGTAAATACACTCCACAAGATGGTTTTACACAAGCTGATAATAGATACACTCCACAAGATGGTTTTACAGAAGCTACTAATAGATACACTCCACAAGATGGTTTTATAGAAGCTACTAATAGATACACTCCACAAGATGGTTTTACAGAAGCAATAATGGATGCACTTAACAAGATGGTTTTATACAAGCTGATAATAGATACACTGAAGCAGATGGTTTTACAGAAGGTAATAATGGATACATTCAAGAAGATGTTTTACAGAAGCTAACTATAAATACACTCCACAAGATGGTTTTACACAAGCTGATAATAGATACACTCCACAAGATTGTTTTACAGAAGCTACTAATAGATACACTCCACAAGATGGTTTTAGAGAAGCTAATAAAAGATACATTCCACAAGATAGTTTTACAGAAGCTAATAATACATACACTCAAGAAGATGGATTTAGAGAAGCTGATAATAGGTACACTCAACACAATGGTTTAACAGAAGCTAAGAATAGATACACTCTACAAGATGGTTTTATAGAAGTTGTTAATAGATACACTCAACAAGATGGTTTTAAAGCAGCTGATAATAGATACACTCAAGAACATGGTTTTACAGCAGCTGATGATAGATACACTCAAAAACATGGTTTTACAGCAGCTGATAATAGATACACTCATGAACGTGGTTTTAAAGCAGCTTATAATAGATACACTCAAAACATGGTTTTACTGCAGCTGATAATACATACACTCAAGAACATGGTCTTACAGCAGCTGATAATAGATACACTCAACAAGATGGTTTTACAGAAGCTAATAATAGATAAACTCCACAAGATGGTTTTAGAGAAGCTAATAAAAGATACAATTAACAAGATGGTTTTACAGAAGCAATAATATATGCACTTAACAAGATGGTTTTACACAAGCTAATAATAGATACACTCAACAAGATGGTTTTACAGAAACTGATAATAGATACACTCAAGAAGATGGTTTTACAGAAGCTAATAATGGATACATTCAAGAAGATGGTTTTACAGAAGCTAACCATAGATACACTCCACAAAATGGTTTTACAGAAGCTAATAATAGATACACTCAAGAAGATGGTTTTACAAAATCTAATACTAGTACACTCAACAATATGGTTTTACAGAAGCTGATAATAGATACACTCAACAAGATGGTTTTACAGACGCTAACTATAGATACACTCCACAGGATGGTTTTTACACAAGCTGTTAATAGATACACTCCACAAGATAGTTTTACAGAAGCTAATAATAGATACACTCAAGACGATGGATTTACAGAAGATGATAATAGGTACACTCCACACAATGGTTTAACAGAAGCTAATAATAGATACACTCTACAAGATGGTTTTACAGAAGTTGATAATAAATACACTCCACAAGATGGTTTTACAGAAGCTAAAAATAGATACACTCAACAAAATGGTTTTACAGCAGCTGATAATAGATTCACTCAAGAACATGGATTTACAGCAGCTGGTGATAGATATACTCAAGAACATGGTTTTACAGCAGCTGATAATAGATACACTCAACAAGATAGTTTTATAGCAGCTTATAATATATACACTCAAAAAGATGGTTTTACAGCAGCTGATAATAGATACACTCAATAACAAGGTTTTTCAGCAGCTGATAATAGATACACTCAAAAACCTGGTTTTACAGCAGCCGATAATAGATACACACAAAAGATGGTTTTACAGAAGCTAATAATAGATACACTCCACAAGATAGTTTTACTGAAGATGATAATATTATTTTCACCTTTTACGTTTCGTATTAAATTTTTAACTAGTTCTCGTTTTCATCGTTTATTTTTACAATATTATTTTTAGTTACGCACATAGTGCTGTCTGTGCTCTGCTCCTATCGTGCATCGGAACCAGGTTTCTAGCTGTGTGGGCCCACACTCGTACAGCTGTGCCACTGGAGGTGGAGATGGGTGTGTTTATTTTAGAGAAAAAGAAAAGAAAACAAGTAAAATAATGTTTAACAAAATATTACTCTAAACTATTTTAATGTATATTTCCGTAACTCGAAGTGCGACCAGCATTAATGATACTTTTTTTTTAATTTCTAGTGATCCTGCGAATCAGGCCAACATTAAATCTATAGGACGCAAGGGTGTTTTTCGTTGTATCGGTGTCCGTTCAGAACATGTGTTACGTAATAAAGCTCAACAAATTTTGTTTTGACTAGCTGCCTGCTGGTCCTATGTTACCATAGCAACTCCTGCTTCTGGCTACATAATAACCTCTCCCCTCACACTCTCCTACTTTTGGTGGTGTTTAATCATCTCTCATTCTTCGCGTACTAACTACGATTCCTTATTCTTTGTTGTGAACAGTTTGTGAGAAATGTACCTTCTTTTCTTTTTCAACAAAAACCTTGTTTTTATTTTGCCTGAAAGGCCCGGCATGGCCAGGTGGTTAAGGTTCTTGACTAGTGGGTTCGAATTCCCGTCGCACCAAACATGCTCCTCCTTTCAACAGTGGGGAGCATTATAATGTGACGGTCAATTCCACTATTCGTTGGTAAAAGAGTAGCACAAAAGTTGACATAGGGGGGTGGTGATGACTGGCTGCTTCCTCTTTCGTTTTACACTGCCAAATTAGGGATGGCTAGCACAGATAGCCCTCATGAAGCTTTGTGCGAAATTTAAAAACAAACTACCGAAACAATTTTCCCTTAAGAAAAGCGAGTTTCTAAGCTTTAAATTGTCTCAAAATCATTAGATTAACACAATAAAAGGTGATATGGAAAAAATGTATACATACAAACCTCTTGTCATAAATCCTATCAAATAGGAGTAAGCAACGATGTTACACTTGCACCAATTGCAACAATAATCACAAAATAAATCCTCTAATTCCATACATTTTTCGTGTGTGATGCATTTTAGTTCTGTACGAGAAACTATAACATATACGGCCTATTTATTTTTTAACCTTACCAATTATCTATTTTTATTTAAGTACAATTAACTTTCTAGCAACTTCAAAATAATTTTCTTTCTTATTCAAATCACTTATCGGAAATTCAACTGGTCTTAATCGCAAGTTAAAGTTAAACAAAGAATTGGCAGCTACACACCAATATAAAATAAAACGTATCTGCTTAATTAATAGCAGACAAACAAATGTATAGGATCAGAAAACCACTAAATGCAATATGTTTGTTGTCAAGCATAAATAGGCTTTCTGTACTGTGGCCGTCGCGAGGATCGAATCCAGAATTTAATTATATAATCACTCGAGAATATATATAAGGTAGCCATGTTATATATAAGGTAGGCATGATATTCTGGTTTATACCTCGTTATTTTGTTTATTTTGTGCTGTTATGTCGATTGGTTTGTTTGTAGTCAGATTTAAATTGATTAGGATGAATGTTGTTGTTGTTTTCTTACTGAAAAGTAGTCCCCCGTTGGTACAGCTGTAAGTCTACGGATTTACAACACTAAAATCAGGCGTTCGATTCCTTTCGGCGGACTCAGCAGATAGTCCGATGTGATTTTGCTATAAGAAAACACGCACACACGTGTACTGAAAAATACTGTCGGTTTTTTTTATGTGATATTAAGATTATCAGATATTGTGATAACAGTGTAATTAATATTACCATCGATAAATCTTAGTACTTTTATAAGCCACTATGGAGAGTTATTTAATTAAGTTCTATACAGGGATATTATTAGGTACTGCAGATCGGTTAGCACCAGACCCAAAAGTGACTGGATAGAGTTGTTTATTAGTAGCCACAAAGGGCTATCTGTGCTTTGCATTCCACGGGTCTCGAAACCCAGTTTTTAGCGGTATAAACCCGCTACAGAGAGCAAATGGTAGTTGTGCTCGAGACATTCTGAGGGGAGGAGGTTACTCCAAATGTTTAATAGATGCTGAGAAACGTCTTATTTTAGCGCTATTTTTAAATGTGCTATCAGCGCAGCTGATTGCATTTCTTGCAACTTTTCCTGCGGTTGTATTTTGCTCAGGTTTTCATATGTGCATATGTGTACGCGTGTGTATATGTAAGAGCATTACGAGATCGATTTATTTGTTCTTTTTGTCACGATTACTATGCGTAAAAATTAATCATTTCGACAATTAAAGTTTTGCTAATGGTTAAGCGTTTAGACATTAAACTTAAGTCCTAAGTAATAAGTTATCAGTAAAGTAATGGATTTAAATGGAAATTTTAGTAATTACATTATTGTTTAACGGCTGGAACAGGAATCTCAGTTTATTCTTATTAATTATTACTGTGGCAGAGGCTCAGACGAGCAGTTCGAATTCCAAAAGTATTAATTACCCGGTTATATTGAATCACGCAGAAATTGACAATAACAACATGCGATTATCAAAATAAAAATCGACTAAAGTGAATGAAGGAACGAACTGAAAGAAAAACAACCCTGGTTTTGCATTAAAAATGCACTTCTTTCACAATACGCGGAAGATTTATGATAGAAAAGTTTTCTACTTCTATTGGCCAAAAGGAAAAAACAAAACAAAGCTAGATTGAAGATCTTTCAAGCAATGAAAAATGAGATACGCGGACTTCAATAAATATACGGAAAACAAAGGTTCTTTTCTATAGATTTGAAGAACTAACAGTAGTAAAGGAACACCAGATGGTGCTGTTACACGAGGGTATAGAAACATAGTTTCTACTACACGAAAGTAAATAATCCTGGATGTGAAAATATAAACAACATGTAAGAAGAATGGAAAGTGTAAACTTATTGATCAGTATTCTACTTGAGAAGAAATAGTGTATGAAAATAAATCGTGCTGGTTTTCTCGGGAAACGTAAAGTTTAACTCAAAAAAAGAGGGCGCTATTTTTAAAACGTACAAACAAATATAATGGATGAAAAAATGAAAATATAAGATAAGACTTTTATTAAACAGTAAAATATGACATGATCTGGTGTATGTTTCTTTTAAATTATGTATTTATTAGTAAACGCCGTATTTGGGGTATTTCAAAAGGAAGATGTATTTTAGTTGTTCTGCTAAGGCTGATTAAAAACATATTATAAAATGGTATAATTGGAACGTTTCAGTTAAAAACATGTATTGTGGTTATTTAAATATAAACTTACTACTGAAAGGTGTATTTGGAACGTTTCAGCAAAAAAAAAACGTGTATCACTGTTATGGTTATTTAAATATAAACTTATTACTGAAAGGTGTATTTGGAATATGCCGACTACGACCATGTGCTCTACTAATATATCGAAAGGTGAACAAGGTGCATGTAAATAGTAATAATGGGATTTACAAGGTCTGATTTATAAGCTTTCAAATTATTCATACTTTATTGAAGACTCTACTTGAATCTGTCCTACTGTGTAGTATATACGTATCCATAAAATCGCTTGGAAAAAAACAAAGATAATGAAAAGCATCAAAATCCTGGTTTGATTCAAGCAGTAAGGGACATCTAATAAATGCGACATAACATAACAACTTGACAGATTATTATGCTATGCTCTGTTTTCAAGCTAAACCAACATTTTGTCTTATTGTTTCCTCTCAAACGGACCTGGCATGACCAGGTGGTTAGGGCGCTTGACTCGTAATATGAGAGTCGCGGGTTCGAACTCCGTCACACCAAACGTGCTTGCCTCTTTAGCCATGAAGGCGTTATAATGTGACGGTCAATATCATTATTCGTTGGTAAAAGAGTAGCCCAAGACTTGGCGGTGGGTGGTAATGAGTAATTGCCTTTTCTCTAGTCTTACACTGCTAAATGAGAAACGGTCAGCGCAGATAGCCCCCGTGTAGTTATTGGATGGCTTTACACTTATTTTTATTATATTAACTTGAGACACTTAAACTGTAATCACTATTTTTAACTACATCTTTAAAGATAAGTAACTTAAACGGGGAAGTAATGGAAACACCAGGTTGTTTCAATATTACACATCTTATTAAGATTGCATAAGACTTAGAAAGTGCGTTACCTTGAGAATAAAAATGTATAAGAAAGGTTAGGGAGCAGCATTGGCACCGTACGACACTTTCGTTTCGATCTTAGCTGTGCTAACCGAACTCTGGGAACGAGATTGATTGGAGGGAAGAAATGACGGTATTTTTCTTCTTTATTAAAGAATGTTCTTTATCGTTCACAGTTGATGTACCATATTTACAATAATGAATATTTATTTGTAACTAAAAAGAATAATTTCGAAAGCGAAAGTGACGATTTGTTCCGCTGGCCGTGGTCGCTAGGCGCTCGCGTTGCAAATACTCAGTCCGGAGTTTGCAACTGTACTTTGCGTTCTTAACTTTTAAAGTTGCTTCACTAAACGGCAAATGATGGCAAAATAAAGGTTATTTTGAAATCTATTTTAAAGCAGATCTTACATTTATGAGAAACATATTTTTCAAAGTGCGCATACCGGACACTCGAATCGTAAAGAAAAACAAAACATGAAATAATAGTGATTCCAATTTTTTTTTAATATTTCACGTGACTCTAGAATAAAAAGCAGACAAAGCAGGTGATTAAAACTTCGCGTATCTATTAAGGATAAAGTAAACTATTTGATAATTGTAATTACGAAGACATACAATAGGCTTTCATCTTTGATGCTGAAAAAGCAAAGTATGTAAGCACATAAGACAATAACACTTTTGTTTCGCCGTCTGCTTTCACTTTATTTTGGCTATCGTTTTGTTATGCCCCCATCCCCCAGTGGCACAGCGGTATATCTACGGACTAACATCACTAGAATCCGGGTTTCAATACCCGTGGCGGGCAGAGTACAAATAATTCACTGTGTAGCTTTTTGCTTAATTTCAAACAAATGAACTTTCGTTTTCTCTCTCTCTCTCTCTATATATATATATATATATATCTACGTATATAAAACTTTTGCAAACTATCTTTGTTAACCTAAAGATGACCTAAGATGATCGAAACGTTGTTCTGTACTTTATCTTAATTAAAGTTATAATATCCATACCAACCAGCATGGCTTTGTTCTAAAACAAACACAGTGTTTCTGTTTCAATGTCATTTTCAACCTTCTGGTCTATTTTCCTCTTTCAGTAGTCGTTCATTGAGATTACATCTTAATGTGTACCTTACTCTTCTCTTGCAGCAAGGTAGTTAGAAAATCTCTAATTTACCATAATTTAAACGACATATCCACAGATGCGTAACGTTGTTTTAAATTTGGTTTGTCCTTGAGTTTCATGCGAAGCTACACGAAGACTATCTGCGACAGCCGTCCCTAATTTAGTAGTCTAAAGATCGAGGAAAGGCAGCTGGTCATCACCACCCAAACTTAGCCAACTCTTGGGCTATCCTTTTAACAACGAACCCTGAGATTGACCGTAACGTTATAACGCCCCCCACAGCTTAAAGGGCGAGCACGTTTGATAGGACGAGGATTCGAACTCGCGACTCTCAGGTTGCGAGTTGAGCGCCCTAGCCACCTGGCCATGCCGGCTCGCCGCTTTAATAGTTTCTAGACCAATCGCGACGTGAGAGTCTTGTTGACCGTTCTAGTACCTAAATACGATAATTAAGAAAATGATCATTGTGGTAAACGAAATAATATATTGATCTGAGTAAGAGTTTTATGTCCTTCCAGACTGGTAAAAATAAAATAACAAAAATCCTTACATGATAGAAAAAATGAATATCATTTTCGAGGTCTTCATAAATTAATTATGTAAAATTCTTTATTAAAACGAAACCAACTTTTATTTAATTGAAATTCGTAGGCTTGTGTTATTAACAGTACCAGTTTCACCTACCCTCTTCAACGTCTTGCATACAGCTCCTACTGACACGTGGAGTTTTGCAGCAAATTTTCGCATATGTCTATGAAGTGGTATTTCAGTTCTGGAAGCCATGACTGGAAAATTACTAGTATTACCACTACTGAGCATAGTATGACTTTCCGTACGTTTATAACCTTTATATTAGTACGGTACTTTCTAATTGATTAGACCACAACCAATCACAGTGTAAGTTATATAATAGTCTGTAGGTAAGTTACTCTAGAGGATTTCTATATCAGCAAATGTTAAACTCAGTTTGTTTTATGACCAAATTTACTGTTAACATATATTCATTCTAAATACAAACTTAATTTCTTGGGACATTACCCTAGAAGCATCGTTCCTGTCAACATGGTAATAAAGTATTTCTTCTGACAAAATAAAACTGTCAGCGTTACATATTGTTGAATAAAAGAAGTAATATTACGATGAAGATTTAAACGTAACTGTCGTGCACGAGGTGGAACGTGTGACCGGAAACGAAACCGAGGAAATATGAATATTTACATAAACATTTAGGTACAAGCTGTTTAAAATCAGTAACGTTGATGTAGTTTCTGCGTGAAAATTACTAACAAAAAAAAAGAAATAGGCGAAAACTGGAAGTGTTTTTAAACATTCTAAAATCATAAAATGTACGTCAGTTTTCTCAATGGGACACTAAAAAGAAACATGTACAAAAGTGTTGTACTACGGACACTAAAACAAGCATGTACCTCAATGTTCTACCGAGGGCACTAAAATGTAAACGTATGCATTAGTGTTGTAATAGATACCTTAAAAACAAACATGTACATCAATGTTTTACACTGATATTAAAATAGAAATATGTAAGTCAATGATTTGACAGAGAGACACTAAAACAATCATGCACCAATGTTCTATTCGGACATTAAAAATATAAATGTATAGACCAGTGTTTTACTGGCAATACGAAGAAAGAAACGTGCACATCAATGTTTTACCGGGGACATTAAAACAAACATGTACATCAATGTGTTACTCGAAACACTAAATACATAAACATGTACACTGCTGTTCTACTAGGGACACTAAAAATTAACATGTGCACAAGTTTCTTACTCAAGACACTATAAAGCATGTACATCAATGGTTTACAAGGGACACTAAAAATAAACGTGCACCAGTTTCTTTCTCAAGACACTAGAAATCTAAGCATGCATATCAATGTTTAACTAGGGACACTAAATAATAAAAAAACAAATTCGTACACTAGTGTTACATTAAAATATTTCCTGGGAAAACTTATAGAATTCTGTACGCATAAACACAGTATAATCAATCTATTTGGGTTAACTGATTATTTGTGTTAGCGTAAAGCTATACAATGGGCTGTTTTTTGAACTATCTACCGCGTAGAGTTATCAGAGTTATCAAACAAACAAAAATATTGGAGGCAAAAGTTATATCTGAAATTCTGCTTTTCACACACCTCTGATTTCAAGCCACAATGGACAAATTAAAAAGGAATGGGGAAATATCCATAGTTAACTCATTTTTAGGCCTTTTAAGTTTCCAGTACTTAGCGGGGTTGTGGTCTTCAATTATAAGTTGTCTATTTGTAAATATAACTCGTTTAATTGTATTCCGATATCTTATGATTTTATTTGTATTGTAAAGAAAAACATATACTGTTTTTTGTATTTTCATTGTCTGTGTGTAATGTGAACTGTCATTCATCTGGAACCAGATAGAAAGTTTTGTGGGCCCAAAACATTACGCTTTCTTCAAATTAACAGTTGGAGACATTGCATTAAATAAAACATGTTGACTAGATTTTGTTCTGATTTTCCAACGAGTTGGTTTTACTCATCCTATAATATTCTTTATTAAATCTTGAAAATTCCGTATGAGAGCACTTATGTAGCAACAGCTAATTGCTCCGAATATATTATAGAATTCTTACAAGCACCATAATTGTTTTACTTTAAAGATTGGACTTGCGTGCTAAAAAAAACAAACCAGTAATAAAAACTGTTGGCAAGTTACAACTAGCAGATTGGTGTAAAGAAGTCTTGAATTCTATATAACAGCACAGTATGGCTAAAATATTGTACTGTTGTAATTTGTAGTTCTATATTTTCATACAGGTGTATTATTTTTTAAAGAAGATTTAACTGTGAAAATAACTGTATAGTTGTATCAGGTTCTTCCAAAACATTTCATGGATTAACCGTGTGTGTTACTGCACTTTGTGTTGTGGTAATACAGCGTTAAATTTATTTGTATATCTCCAATTTAAATTTTCTAATAATAAACGTTTTTTACATCGTGTTATTGAAGAAAAGCGCGTGGTTTAAAACGAATTCGAGTAATTTTTTCTGGAGGTGGTGCTTCATTCTTGAATGACAGAAATACTGGGTTTTAGTTTTATATTTTTAGTTATCAAGGATGACCTATATATATTAAATCCACAATAAAAATACCGACAAGATTTTTAAATATGTCTTTTGTGTGCTACATCAGTGTTCAGCAACAAAATATCTTTAACAGGGGCCAACACTGATGATTTTTTATACATTTTACGTTAATTTAAATAAATGTGATATATATATATATATATATGTGAATATAACTAACATAAACATATGTGTATTCAATTTCATAATGTTTTAGTGTTTGTGCTAACGTTCGAAGCTGTTCATCACGCTACTGCATATTATATGTTTCAAAGACGAAAATATTTACTTCAGCTATCACGTTTTCTAGACAAATCGTTTATTTTTTTAAAAAATCATTGAAAATGTATTTATCTTAGCTATTTCACACACAATATTATCTAAAATAACAAACTGTGGATTAATAAAACTATTTAGAGATGTTAATTTGAATTAACGTGAGTTAAGAAAATATGGAAAGCCGACGAACCGGCTTGTCTGGGATGATATGGATTAAGAAACGTAAAAAGCTAGAATATATGTAAATATTGGTCTGAGATATTATGCTTTAAGGAACAGAGAAAACTAAAATTTACAAAATCATTAGTTTGGGATTATGTGGATCGCCAAACTATGAAAATCTAAAAACAATTGCTAGTTTCGGAAAATAAGCATTGAGAAAATATGGAATGCTATAATATATAAAAATATATATTATTTTGAAACATTGTGAATTAAGAAAATACAGAAACATAGATATAACTGTTAGTCTGAGCTAATGTATATTAATCAAACATGGATATAGATATAACTGTTAGTCTGATCTAATATATATTTATCAAACATGGATATAGATATAACTGTTAGTCTGAGCTAATGTATATTTATCAAACATGTATATAGATATAACTGTTAGTCTGAGCTAATGTATATTTATCAAACATAGATATAGATATAACTGTTAGTCTGAGCTAATGTATATTTATCAAACATAGATATAGATATAACTGTTAGTCTGAGCTAATGTATATAAATCAAACATGGATATAGATATAACTGTTAGTCTGAGCTAATGTATATTTATCAAACATGGATATAGATATAACTGTTAGTCTGAGCTAATGTATATTAACCAAACATGGGAAGCTGGAGTATAC
Source organism: Tachypleus tridentatus (assembly GCF_004210375.1). Taxonomy (NCBI): domain Eukaryota; kingdom Metazoa; phylum Arthropoda; class Merostomata; order Xiphosura; family Limulidae; genus Tachypleus; species Tachypleus tridentatus. The sequence continues at coordinate 140,339,685 of NC_134837.1, forward strand.
GAAAATATTATTTGTAGACACTGTGGAGTAAATAGGTTGATTATTTTGGAAGTAAGCACAAAGTTACTCTGTAAGCTATCTGTACATCACAGATATCGCAACTCGATTTCTAGCGTTGTGAGCCCGCAGACATACATCTGTGCCATCAGGGGCTGTGGATTAAGAAATTATGGAAACCTAAATATTTTTGTTAGTCTAGATGAAGATTAAAAAAAAAAAACACGTGGAGAGCTAGAAGATACGAGAATATCAGTCGGAGAAACAGTGGATAAAGAAAATATGGGCATCTATATCTCGCCTGAGATAATAAGATAATATACGTACATACAAATAAAACATGGAAAGCTAGACAAACCTGCCAGTCTGAGAGCCGACATTCTCTGGAATTCAGGTTCTTTCAGCCAACTGTGCATCCTTCGGAAGGTCTCCCTGCCAGATTTCAATTTACTCCAAGGCTTAGGATTACGCAAAAGGTCAGAGAGAGTTCCTTGTGACCGACACAGTACGCGTTGAGCGAAGATGGCTTGAGGGATACTATAACGTTTCAGTTCGCCACTTATTCTGTGAGCCACTTCCCGGGTATTAATTTCCTCCATATCTTCTACAGTGGTGGTCTTGGAATTTGAGGCAGAAGGAAGCTCTGCAGTTTTGATGGGGGGAGACGTTGTTAGGATTTCCCCACAATGAGTCACGTTCACAGTAGCAATAGCTACGAGAGGTTGCGAAAAAGTAACCCCTCCACCAGAAGTTGAGGTGAAAGACGCTACAGTCACTGGCTTCGTGTCTTCCTCTTCAGGTGGGGTTACGGGGTCGGTCATCTGGCCTGATGGGGGAGTTTCTGGAGCATTCAAGCCGTTCAACGTCGGCATAAGGGCCGTAGAGGAATGCAAACTCACAGAGGGACTCTGAGGGGATTCTAAGTTCCGTGTATGGTCTCGCAAGCTGTACGTATCGTATCCATTATTAGACATTCCCTTTTCTGGCGATTCGCGGCCACTCTGCTGGTATGTTGGGGAGGGAATGCCTACATGAGTGGCTAGCGGGCCAAACCCGTTGGTGTTCCCTATAGTGACAGGTAAAGGGTGCGCTGCTCCTAGCGTGGGGCTGACGTTCATCACGGTCATGCTGCCTAACTTGTCGTACTGAAAATTGCTCATAGTCAGTCCCTGCATTAAAGCAAAGCCTCCGCTTGCATGACTATAATGATTAAACTTGTCGGTCATGGTAGAGATTGGAGGTAATGGCTGAAGTGGGGTCAAAGTAGCATAGCTGCTACCTGCTGAGAAACCAGGGGACATTCGTCCCGTCAGGGAATGATCGGGATACACACTGAGGGCCGCGTCGAGCATGTTGGAACTTACGGCTTCATCCTCACCGTCTGAAGAATGGGAAGCTAACAGATCAGTTGGTTCGATCACAGGCTCTGCCTCTACGGGTTCTGTCGATTCGTTGCCGTCCAGCTCGGCCAAGTTCTCCATTGTGTAGCCGGCCTAATGCAGGGATCAGTTCATCGACCGGTTTTACCTGCTAGGGTGGTCTCCTAGCTGTCGTTGATTGGATTTTTTTAGCGGAATCGAAGGTTGGGAATGGACAAAGACACATCACCTCAATGCACGGTCGCCATATTTCTACAGTAATTACAGCGCATCCTGTTCCACGCACTTACTCAGGCGCAGACGCCTCGGAAAATGTTTTTATTCGTCTGCTTTCGCGTGAAAATGAAAGTGTTTAAGCCGGTCGTTGGGTGTATTTCATAAAGGGGGTTCCTAAAATTTTCCAGTTTTTGAGTAAAAAGCTAAATAAACTTGTTTTTTTGTTGTTGTTCAATAAAAATTCACGCACAGACGTCCATCACAGTTTCTTACCGGAGCTGCGTAACAACACATCAATCCACATGCCAGGCGGCGCTACGAGAAGAAGAAACCATTCATTAATGCGGTTCGAGTGCACAAGAGTAGAAAGCATGCACGTTAATATGGATATAATATTTACAGTGTGGAGTATAACGACTCGAACAACGACAATATCACAAAACGTTTCATCTTCAACTTATATAAGTGTGAGTCATAATCTCTACACTTGGTCACTAGTATGACCTTGAAATAATACTGTATCACACCTCTCCACTTGGTCAGTAGCGTGATGTAACCTTGAAATAATACTGTATGACATCCATACACTTGGTCAGTAGTGTGATGTAACTTTGAAATAATACTATGTCACATCCATACACTTGGTCAGTAGTGTGATGTAACCTTGATGTACACTGTATCACAAACATCCACATCTGTATTTGTTTTCCCCTGAATCAGAGAACAGCAGTTAAACAGTTAAGTAACATCACAAACATACACATATCTTAACCATTAAACAACTCATACATCATATCCCTGATTGTTACACTCATCAACTATTTTGCGACAAAAAACCGTCGAAGAAAACCTTCCTATTAAAACAATATTTTTAAGTATTTTTGTTATAAATACGATTCATTATGAGTCGAATTTTTTTCTAAAAAGATATTGTACTGTAGTATTTATTCTACAAACTTCAATGTAGTTCAAACATTGTGTAGATTGCAATATATCACTTCGTTCTCATGGTTAGTGACATACATTGTCGCTTGAGTCTAACTGTTGATTGGTTATTTTATTATTATCATACAGAAATTACTGAACTGTCTTCCAAACAAGAAGGCAGAAGATTGAATTCTGGCCACTAACACTTCACTGAATAACACTAATACTTCAATGAATATGTTATATTAGCACATAGCAGCCAGAATGTAGAGAATAAAGCAATTAGTCACTACTAATAAATTTAAAAATAGTGAATAATTAATATTTCGCCTTAGCATAACCGTACCGACTTTTAACGCTGAAAGCATCTGCTACAAAATTCGCCTTGTTTATTTATTTTGAATTTCGCGTAAAGCTACCAGAGGGCCTTTTACGATAGTCGTCCCTAATGATGAAGCGACAGACTAGAGGGAAAACTGCTAATCATCGTTATCCACCGCCAACTTTTGAGCTACCCTTTGCCAAGGAATAGTGGGACTGGTCGTCACGTTTCCGCGGCTGAAAGAGCATATATGTTTGGGAACGGGGATTTCAACCTGCGACCCTAAAGTTACGAGCGAGTGCCCTAGCAGTCAGTCCATGCAAAGCCACGAATTTTAGCAACAGCACGTCATATGTTAGTAATTTACATTTTGTTATACAATATTTCTTATCTTCATACAACGTTATTACTGTATTAGAGGCCACTTAAATTGTTTTTAACTGTAGTATCTATGAAACAAAGGTGTAACTTGTTTACAAAGGTTGTATTTTTTATCTTGTCTGTTTTCGACGCATAATGTACTCAGTCGCGTTTAAAAAATAGTTTTACAATGTCAAGTTTCAATAGCTTTTAAAACAAGATAAAGTTGTGTTTGTTGTTGTTTTTTATTTCGCCCATAAGAGTTTCAAACTGTTTGGCTCAGTACCGAGAGCAAGCCAGTACAATGCTTCTTTCTACAAGTAACAAAGCCCAGCTCATGAGACCGGAAAGGACACGAGAAGCTGCAAGAGCAACACACCGTACCATGCAGAGAAGATCGTATCACCGGCGTAATTAAACGTTCTATTGGGAACTGCCTACTGCAGCCTCGGAAATGTCAGTGTATGTGAGTGTAACCATGACAACAGATAGAAATGCACCCTCCTCTGGGCGGTATCGTGACGGGTAACGGGTAAGCAGCGCCAACGGCGGTGAAAATCTGAAACTATAGGACCAAAACTTCTTGTTTATATAAGAAAAATCGCTTGCAGATGATTAAGCGTGCTTAAAAGCAGATAATTGGATTCGAGCCTTCTGCACAAATCGTTCAGGTGCAGAAACCGTTACAGAAAAAAATCTCAAATGTTCGTGATTTCTTTTACAAAACTCATGGCTGTCATGCTGGAAGGACATTTGTAATGTGCTGTCACTCTGTTGTCGCGTCAGTCGTGCTAAATGAACGTCTTTGGTGGGATACCATTCTAAAGCCGTATCGGTCATGTTAAACGAACATCTTTGGTAGAAATACAGCTCCAGTGTTGTGTTGGTCGTGATAAATGAGCATCTATGATGATGTGTCAGACATTCTAAACTAACACCTTTGGTTTGCTGTCACTTTGATTTCGAATCAATTATTCTGAATGTACATCCGCGGTATTATATCATTATGATATCATTTCACCCATGCTTTGGTGTGTTATCACTCCAAAGTCATATTTGCTAGATGCACATGACTGTTCCAATTTGAGTTTAATGCGAGTGTTATGATTTAGACAGTTTATATAACGCGAGTATTAAATTTAGTTATTTTAAAAAGCGATAGTTTATTGCAAGTTCGTTAAGTACTCGCTTACAGATCATACATTATGTACTTCATTAGTGATTGTTGTATTATTGCGTCACATTACCTGAATCCTGTATGTTGTTCTTGTTGTCTTAATTGAGTATTACTGCATCGTAATATCTCACAGTGCGTGAAACGTTCAAGGGATCGGTAGTAGTATAAATACACATTGAAAATTTAGTTCGTTGGCTAGATAGATATAGACTGCGTGATTTTGAGTTTAGCCATAAATATCATATAGTGGTGATATACTGTCACGTGTACAAATGTAATACCATATATTTAAGTATTAGGCCTCGAAATTGTTGTTGTTTTGTATTAAGCACTAAGCTACACAACGGGCTATCTGTGCTCTGCCCACCACAGGTATCGAAACCCGTATTTTAGCGTTGTAAGTCCGCAGACATACCGCTGAACCACTGGGAGGCAAACCTCGAAATACTCGTGGTTCAAATAAAAATTCTGTATAAAATAAGGAAACTGAATGTACAGAAAGAACAATGAAACTGATACAAACATGTAATTAGTTACACTAGTTGTTTTTCCTCCTACAATTTGTCCAATATCTTAGAAACACAACTGTTCTATGGTTATTGATATTGACAGATGATGACTGTCAACATAAAAGGAAGTGGACTGTGATTATTGTACAACACCAGTTCTACTGTTCTTAATCCTAAATAAATTACATTAGTTATATATCTTATTACACAACTTTTAGCTCATTCCAACTTGTACAAATATCTGCACTACCACTTATTTTGTGTATAACTGACAATTCAAAACAAGAGCGATATAAAAAAACGTGGCCAACCAGACGTAACTTTCCTTGAATGACCAATAAACTATGTAAACTTGGCTCATGACAACGATTAAAGCAACTTTACGGTAACCTATATTCTGTTCATAAGGGTGCAAAATATCTACATGATGTTTTTTCAAAATTGAGTACAGTGCTATAAATACATAGTGAAGTTATAAAAAAGTAAAATCTGGTATTGTTCAATGTCATAAGGGAAAGAGAGATGTTATTGTTTATTGCTTAGTGTTCTAATTTGTGATAAATAAACTGAATTAAACTATGACGTATTGTTTATGATATTTGATGTACATATGGCCAAAATAATACTGAATTAAAACCACAATAAAATACCAGAACATGAATACATCACACGCTACAAAACGAAATACCCTGATGTAGCCATTTCGTTTGAAACGTTTTATTTCAATCTAAACAAGAATGGAGATAAGGCGTATGTATTTCTGCCGGTGGTAAATATTTCTTAAAAGCAAAGAAAACAAAACTTTACTTTATGGTACGAGATGAACCATGACCACTCCGTGCTATGAATATCGAGAAAAAATCTCACAAGAAACTATTGTTTCTTAAAACTATATTCAAGGCTGTCTAGAATTTCCAGCATACTTTGCAGGAAACAAGTCTTATTATTTGAATTAGGAAACCAAGGTTTCCAGCATTTCTAACTTTATATATGTCCAGTACGTTAAATATATTGACAAATTAATTAAATACCTCCCTAGTATATGGTTATATACAGCTACAGTCACAGCTGTAGCAACCTTGATCATAAAGGCAGAATTTAGTATAGTCCACATCTATTAATACAGGCACTCAATGCCGAAAGTTTTAACAATTTCCAGGACACAAGTTATATTCATTTTCTAAGTTATAAGTACAATGAGCCCAAAAATTTTGTATATTATAATGGTTGAGTCTTACTGAAGTTGAATCACATTGTCAGCATATCCAACTGAACGACCTGTTATTGTGGCCTACTAACGTTTTTATATCAGAATACCACAGACTACGTAAATTATTAAGCTTGGTTCTGATTTGGTTTGGTTTGTTTTAAATTTCACGCAAAGCTACTCGAGGGCTATCTGCGCTAGCCATCTCTAATTTAGTAGTGTAACACTAAGTCAACAACTTTATGTTGCACTAAAATGAAAAATATTACAAAACACGCCCTTACTAAAATTAAAGAAATAATAGGAACTTATTTTATAACAATTATTCCTAAATCGCTTGTAAATGTAAGTTAATTTTGTAATCTCATAACTGCCAATGAAATTATTTTTAATGAAACTTTAAAAAATTGCGAGAAATTGAGTTTAATACATAATTTCAAAGCGAGTCCTCATAGTGGATAATCACTGTGATATTTTAGATGAAAAGTGACTTTTACTGCTCAATATTCCAGGCATACGATATGAATTGCCTTGTTCCATGACTGAAAGAATCCCAAATCCTTTGTAGTAGCTATATATTTGTTAGTTAAACAAGTATTTTTTTTACTTCGGTATGAGTGTAAAATGATCAAAAAATCGAAAATCACGACACCAAAGATTGTCAAACTGAAAAGTGACTTATTACGGAAAAAGTGTCAAAGCTACAGAAAAAAAAAAGGAAAAAGAGATATGGCTGCCATGACTAATGGACTTGACGTCAGAGACAGTGAAGTCCACGAAGTGGATTAACGTATCTCAACATGTAATCAATGGCTAGATTTAACACTATCAGTATGAAACAGTAACTCATTTGTTCTATATTTAACCGTACTTTTACATTTCCTGACCTTTTATATGTAAATAATTTTAAGCCTGAAAAGGACGCTATTTAGTATGCATACTTACAACAATATTACTGTTTCAATGCTTTTACTTTATGTTATCCATATAACTTGACAAAATATTTCATTTTGAACATATTACTTTATACTTTTACAAAGACAGGCAGTAATACTACACTTCCACATGTGATTACGTCATCATCGTCTTGATGTAACTGTGTTACAAGTAAAACCTTTTCCCAATACCCAAGCTCATACTGTCCACTGGAAATTTCACACGTAACGTTACGTCCAGTATCTGCGACAGACACGTTTTCCGATGCAGCTTAAGAAAGTGTCGCACATCTAGAAGAGACTAAAAATAAGTTTTAGGTCTTTACAAGTGAGAACTCTAATTATCTCAGTCTACGTCTGCAACTTTATGTGGGCGGTCTCTGCATGAGACTTCAAGACTGTCGTCGGATACTGGGTCCCTAAAGTTTCTTTCTTTCCACTGACAGAAATAACACTGTAATGACAATACATTCAGCATTGTATGCCTATTTGCCATCAAAATGTTGTTTTTATCAATGATCACAAAAAAGGACAATATTCTACCAGGCTTCGTTAAACACTATTTATTCTTTAAATATAAGAATATAAGTAATTATAACTTAAAGAGAGCCATATGTTATGACTTGAACTTATTTTTGTTACCACAGTGAACATTACTAAATCTTCGTAAATATTATAACCACGTTGATCTTTACAAGCAAAAACTAAAACTCTATTATATTTAAATAACGCCACTTTGAAGAAGTTAGACTTTGGTGAATTATATTTGAAAACAATGGTAGATTTAAACGAAGTATAGGCCCGACATGGCGAGGTGATTAAGGTACTAGACTCGTAATCTGAGAGTCGGTGGTTCGAATCCCTGTCACACCAAACATGCTCTCTCTTTCAGCCGTGGGGGCGTTATAATGTGACGGTCAATCCCACTATTCGCTGGTAAAAAAGCAGCATAAGAATTGCCGGTGGGAGTTGATGATTAGCTGCCTTCCCTCTAGTCTTACACTGCAAAATTAGGGAAGGCTAGCGCAGATAGCCTTCGTGTAGCTTTGCGCAAAATTCAAAAAAGGAAACAAACGAAGACTATACGAGTTCTAGATCGAAACAGAATGTACCAACTTATAAAATAATTTCATAGCGTATTATCAAATATTAATAACTTCGTAAACGTATATTTAGCTTTTTCTTTTTAAATTACGTAAAGTGCAAAACTTTGAAGATAAATATAATTACGTTGGTGAATAGCTTTACGTGAATTTATAAAGTGATTTCGTGTGAAGGATAGATATGTCTTTTCTTGTAACCAAACAATTTATCATGATATCGCAAAACGTACAAGTACACCACAGTATCCAGAAACGTCATATTCATGAAACTTATTGTTTCAATGATAAATTTATTAAACAAGGTATTCAACAGATTTGTTGTCCTTTACATCGTGCTATAATCAGCGTTCTGTGTTCTTACATATCAGATGTTACATGCTAGTTTTTTGTTTTAATTACACGATATAATTTGGTGTGGTTTAGTTTATTTGAATTTCACGAAAAGCTACACGAAGTCTATCTGCGCTAGCCGTCCATAATTTTGCAGCATAAGACTAGAGAGAAGGCAGCTAGTTATCACCACTCACCGCCAACACTTGTGATACTCTTTTACCAACGAATAGTAGGATTGACCGTACATTATAACACCCCCACGGCTGAAAAGGGCGAGCATGTTTCGACCCTTGGATTACGAGTCGGGCGCCCTAACCACCTGGCCATGCCGGGCCTTTTACTGAGTGATAAGTTCAGTGACATACAAAGTCTCTTCTTAATTATCACAGTTAAATTATAGAGAACATAACAGCTTATTATAGTTGTGATAATTTTGGATTTATAACATGTGAAAGAAAATATGTATATTTCTTGTCTTTTATTATAAGAAACCTGAAAGACACGGAAATATAATTTGTATTTTAATCTGTGAGTGTTATAGAAACGAACACGTTACATTATACCCTCAAAGAGAGGGTATAAACAAAAATGCGGAGATACGATACATATGACTGTACATGCATGTATTGTGAGAAAAAAAGAGAAAGGGAAAAGAACAAATAGTTATTGTACACATAGAAAATTAGTAATAACGAACCATAAATAAGAAACAATATAAAGCATAATAGATTAAAACAAGTAATAGTAGAAAACTAAGGATTTAACATGATCCAGCCTGAAAATCAGTTTTTAGAAAAATTGTTGTTTTTAACCCCTACATAGAAGAGAACCACATCCACCCTCACTTACCAAATGCCCAAATTCGCGATAGATGCGAATTTGATGGTTTGTCTCGTAATTGTAAGAAATAGAAAGAAATTTAGCTTTACGTTAAGCTTTAAACATATTCACAAAATTAACACTAACTCTGTGCAATAGAACCTTACTACGAGCAGAATAAACCACCAACTTATGTATACTCGAACACATACGTAACAACCTGAGGTGATGCGAAGTCAACCAAGGTGAAAAACCAATCAAAGCCACCTGTTCTTTTTCGAGATACATTAACGTAAGTGAATCCGTCTCCAACACACTAAAAACTAATGTACATGTATCCTGTACTCTAGAATATTGAAAAAAACAACAACAACCCTATGGACAATAATTTCTCTAGCGATACCACAGAAGGAATAATATAAGCACGTCAGGTGATGAAACATATGAACCAACTTAACATTGGTAATTACCGCACGATGCCAAATAAGATAACATAAATTGCAATACTGACAACTATCAAAACATTCAAAACAATCTTCTAAGTAGAAGGCCGGTTAGTAGCGGGTACAACACTTCTCCAAACACTGATGAGAGGGATGGGGATGAACATTATGCTGTAAAACAATACATTTCTTGCCCAAGTAAAAGGCCCCGGTCTGGCCAGGTAGTTAAGACGCTCGACTCGTAATCCAAGGATCGCGGGTTCGATTCCCGTCACACCAAACATGTTCGCCCTTTCAGACGTGAGGGAGTTATAATGTGACAATCAATCCTACTATTCTTTGGTAAAAGAGTAGTCCAAGAGTTACTGGTAGGTGGTGAAGATGTTGTTGTTGTTTGTTGTTGTTTTGAATTAAACACAAAGCTGCACAATGGGCTACATGGGATAGGCCCACCACAGCGATCGAAACCCGGTTTTTAGCATAGTAAGTCCGCAGACATACCGTTGAGCCACTGGGGGCAGGTGGTGATGACCAGTTGCCTTCCCTCTAGTCTTACACTGTTAAATTAGGGACGGATAGCGCAGATAGCCCTTGAATAGCTTTGCGCGAAATTCAAAACAAACTAAACAAATCCATAGTTTAGCTCAATTACTTGTTAGATTTTGATGAATTTATACAACATTTTGATGTTATGAAATCTGCAGACAAAAACTGTAAAAAACAAAACACAATACATAAAATTATTCTGTGAACTGTATTTCGATGAACTTTTCCTGCTTTGTCTTGTACATCTAACATAAATTTGGGCTCTTTACTGAGCCTTTCTTTAGTTAAAATTCCATAATAAAGGGGCTACGTTCTACTTTAAAAAGAATGGCTCACTTTATTTATACCCATGAACTCTCTAAGCCATTTTGAAAGCGACCGCTCCTCTGGAAGGTCTACAGAGCAGTTTTTACGATCACTCACGAAGTGATTTTCATTAAAAAAAACACAAGAAATGCGAAGTTTTGTGACTTGTGAGTAGTTTAGATAACTTGTATTTTATCATCAAACTGCTCTCCATTTGGTTAACTGTTGAAGTTTATAGTTAAAAAAGTAGCCTCGTAACTGGAGACCAAAATCTTTCAACTTCAATGTCATTTTACATCAGAAAATGAGTCGCTAATATCATTTATTACAGCTAGAAGAATGACATTATTCTCCTACATTTATATGCAATCACTTACCACAGCTGTTGCCTGCAGAGCATGCTCATTAATCTTTATATGGCTATACTTGAGTCTCGTGCATATAGTTATTCCAAACACATTTTTCATGGTGTGTTTTTTTTCTATGTCACTTTAAATAGCAGCCGTTGTTGCCGTGTGCCCCTGAAATTAAACCAGTGGTAACATCTGATGGCCAGAATGGAAACTTTAGTGGCTTTACTGTTAAAGTCTAACAGATGGTAAGAGGGTCAGCCGGTGCTTTACAGGAAGAGATTTCACAAAATCCTGTCTGTGAAATCGTTTGAGAAACCTTTCTTTAAAGACCCGTATTTAGTTTGGTACAATGACTGCATAAATCGTTATTACTTTTAAAAACTTACACTTGACAAGTCCAGTACACAAGTATCGTAGAATGATACTTATTTATAACACTTATACGACAAATATCCTTGTATCAAAAAGCTTTAGATGATAAAAGAATCCAAATCAAAACCGTGAATTATCAGTTACTATTGGACCACTAAAGTTCCTCCTGTTTTCATTGTTTCATGCTCCTGTTAGTAAAAATGGCACCAGTTCATTCATGGAATTTGTGAAAGAAATACGTGGAAGGCATACATATCTAACTGTTCTGTGCCTCATTTGGAACTGTCGTAGAGGTTTTATTTGCATTTGTGCCACAGGAGCATATTAAATCACATCAAACATTTATATTATGATACAAAGGGCTGTATGACTTAGGAAGACTTCTGGACATCAAAATTTCTAGGAAAAGCTTCAGGAATCTATTTTGGTTCCTTTAACGAACTTGGCCCAGCATGGCCAAGTGTGTTAAGGCGTCCGATTCGTAATCCGAGGGTCGCGGGTTCGAATCCCGGTCGCACCAAACATTCTCGCCCTTTCAGCTGTGGGGCGTTATAATGTTGCGGTCAATCCCACTATTCGTTGGTAAAAGAGTAGCCCAAGAGTTGGCGGTGGGTGGTGATGACTAGCTGCCTTCCCTCTAGTTTTACACTGCTAAATTAGGGACGGCTAGTACAGCTAGTCCTGGAGCAACTTTCGCAAAATTCCAAAAAACAAACAATTCAACGAACTTCAGCCGCTTCCTTTATAGAGTATGAATGAAATGTTGGCAATGGAAAATACTTGGTATCAGTAATGATGACAAGCAGCCCAAGAGTTGGCGGTGGGTGGTGATGACTAGCTGCCTTCCCTCTAGTCTTACACTGCAAAATTACGGACGGCTAGTGCAGATAGCCCTAGTGTAGCTTTGCGCGAAATTCAAAACAAACCAAACCCAAATCCTCAATTATCTGATGCATTAGCCGCAGAGCTGTGTGAAGCGCCGATATGTTCCCAGGAGCTACATTTGAAAATTCACATGGATAATTACGGGTAGAGTCGCGCAATTTTTCGTCTATATAAAGCGCTACTCGTTACATTTTAAAAGTAAATTATAATCCTTCTTATATTGTATGTAACTGTATACAGTTTTGTATATATATAGTTTCGGACTTAATTAGGCTCGCTTTTATTAATGAATATTCAGCCGATCTGCAGCGAGTGGCCTGCCGACTATTTATGACTTAATACTACGTAGTATATATAAATGTTTTTCTCAATATTGTATAATATCGTGTTTAATATAACGCTTATATGTGCAGTTTAATTTAATATTAATTTAGAAGGTTTATTAATTTATTTTTATGCAAAAATTTAATCTAGAATTACAATTAAATGTTTTATTCCTGAGCTACACAATTCTTACAGAAACTTTTCCTTCTATCAACTGAAAATGCAAGATAAACCAGAGTATTCATATTTTATGTCGGATAACTGGTTAAGAGAATCCCAGACATATATATATATATACATTATTATAAATCATGGGGTATAATATACATATATATCATAAACAGTGTTGGTTAACAGTAGCATCAGTAAATGTGGTACTGGAAATAATGAAAAGATTTTTTTGAAAAACTTAAAATTCTTAAATATGCCTTACTTTCCTTTTGGATAAACGGTGCCACTTTTTTCACTCTCAATTGTTCATGGAACTTTTAAAACTGGATTTCATTAGTAAGTTATGTGTTCTTCAGAAGGAAAAATCACCTGATTTTTAGGTGTTTTGAAGCAAAAACATACTCAGTTTTGTTTAATATTAGTTGATGAAAATTACTCGTTATGATGTTTAAGATAGTTCTAAATATTTTTGTATAATGTTAGTCTGGTGTATGGATTTGTAACTAGAGTAAGTTTAATCCATTTCCTATCAAGTATAATTATATTCGTTAAATGTTACGTTTCAAACTTTAAACTCCCAAATATGACGAATTATTAGAAACTAATAGGCCTAATATCTGTGATGAAAAATAAAATTCATATTATTATTAAGTGGTCCGTTTCCAATTCAAAATCTGAGGCGTGTTTGCATAAATAATACTTGTCTCTAACAACTCACTCACTGCTTAAAAGGTCTTCCTTTAATACCAGAATTCATCATTTGGACTAATCGATGAATGACAATATTTGTCGTTTTCTGTCATTTAACTACATTTCTAGAAGTTTATTAATGGTTATCTAATGCTTTTTGCCTTCTCGTCAACCAAAAAGCTCATGAAAACGAATATTAAGAATACAAATGATTTGCAAGACTACCTGACCAAGATTACATGGTTGTGAATGATGTCAAAGTAATTCGAGGGTCGTGGACTCGAATCTCCGTCACACCAAACATACTCACTCTTTCAGCCGTGGGGGCGTTGTAATGTTACGTTCAATCCCACTATTCGTTGGTAAAAGTGTAGCTCAAGAGTTGACGGTGGGTGGTGATGACTAGCTGCCTCCTCTTTAGTCTTACACTGCCAAATTAGGGACAACTAGCGCAGTTAACCCTCGTGTAGCTTTGCGCAAAATTCAAAACAAACAAGTAAAGACCCTCAAATAAATTAAAATGTAAACCATTATTACTTGAAAACTATAAAACACTTGTGGGGGAGCATCCACCTGAAGGTAATAAAGTAGTAAGTAAAGACAACCAACCTTGGGCAAATCCGAAGAAAGTAGATGGGAATGTTTACTATCAAACTCTTTAGTGAGTTAGCTATTAGTGGACGACACCAACTCAGTAACCACCGTTTCTCTGAAAAAACGAGGGATAACTTCTTAATGTAAATAACGACGTAGCGTAGTACCTGAAGCTGCAAATTCAGAAAAATCAAACAAAATACATCAGATTAGGGCTAAAAACACAGGCTACCAAAAAATTTCCAGAACATCATTCGCTGGTCGCTGAGTAAAACCACATACAACATAATATCATCCACCCTCTAAAGATCTCAGAAACATGCGGAAGTAAAGGATGGATAAAACGAGGAAGCATTTGACGGGAATATACTTCACCACCGAGTTGCAAATCACCATTAAGACCAAGATAAAAATATAATAATAAACCTGAAACTTCACGACACTGTCTAGATGAGCAGTTCTAAAGGAATTTCGATCTACAAGTATATTTACAGAGACAAATACCTATAAAATGTAATCCTACTTCGCAAACTGGTTTAACCAATATCTCATAACTAACTTTGTGTATTCCTCCATCCCATAGAATGTTCTGTAATAAAACTACAGTAGACTCTTCCATATGTAAAACCTGAAGAGGATGCCATAGTACTAGGGCAATTAATAATTAACATCTGACTATTGATGGATAAATCTCTCTGTCTTCAAGATGTTAAAATACGAGTTACTCATCGGAAGTTATCATGTGAACACTATCAGAGCAAAACTGTGTACCAAGAACCGTTAAACCTTGTGAAGAAACAGTAACACCTTTAAACACTCCTACTTTCCCAGAAACCCACTTCCTAGCCACAAACACCTGTTCTTACTATAATTAACCAGACCACCATCCTAAAGTTGAAAAATTCTTGTAACAGAAGTTACAGAAGATACATCACTAAGTGTCAAAGTCATTTCATTAACATGTTGAAACATAAGACTAGTACGAGAAAATAATGTAACACATGACATATCGTTATGCCGAACAATCATGTAATGTAGAGGTTCTGCACAAAGGATGTATAATGTTGCCGATAGAGGACACCTCTAGCAAAGCTCTCGGGAAATGTTGATAGTGTCAATAGTATAAACACTGCATTTAATAATAATAGAAATACCAGATTAACAAAGTTTTATCCACTGAAGAAAATTCACATCAGAACCACAAAACTGAATCAAAGGAAACAAGTAGCTACATTCAGCAGGATCAGAAGCCCTCGTGTAATCATTTTTGAGTGAAATCACACATCTTTGAGTTCGGCCCTTCAACAACTTCACAAGCAATGCGCCGCAACCACATATCTACCTGAAACATAATCAATTTGGTCCGTGATATGAGACTAGATGTGTCGTTAGATAACAAGGCTTGTGGTTTCCGGTCTCGAATATCTAAGGTGTAACTGTTACGATGGGCGAGTTCCATGGGAGGGATAGTTTTGTAAACAGTCACGTCATGTTAAAAAAACAAACAACATACTCTCGGTAGTGGCCACATTGTTTGGGGCGCACGTGCTTATTTTTTCCTTGGTCAAATATTTTTTATATAGTGTACCATTTCAGTTATTTTTAAATTCTTTTTATGACATCTTAAAAGTTGTTGTTTTTTTGCAACTTTCTGTCTGTTTGTTTCAACAATTTTTTTTTAGTTTATCACAAAGCAACGCGAGGACAAATTGCGTTCGCCATCCATAATTCAATAGTGTAAGACTAGAAGGATGGCAGCTAGTCATCATCACCCACCACAAACTCCTTAGCTGCTCTTTTATTAGCGAATAATGGGATTGACTGTCACTTTATAGTGTCCCCACGGCTGAAAGGGCGAGCATGTTTGGTGTGACGAGGATTCGATCCGCGACATTAAGATTATGAGTCGAGCACCCTAACCCATGCCGGGCCGTATGTTTCAACGTGAGATTCTAATTAGGTAGGGAATTTTGTAATTATAGCTTGTATATTTCAAGATGAGAAATTACACATTTTTTGCAAAAACAATGCAGCACGTTGTTGCACAAAATTTGCGTCTCATTAGAAAGAAATGGTTCTATTTCAATAAACAATTGTCAAACACAAAAGACTAAAAAAATTAAAAAAATGGTTAGAAAATGAAAAAGGACATACTTATACGAAAAAAAAAAACAATTTTTCTGAACACAAAACAAAATATGACGATTCATGCAAAGAAGAACTTAGAGCAATTGTACACAAACTTCTTGAATATTTGTAGAAAGCCCGGCATGGCCAGGTGGTTAAGGCACTCGATTCATAATCCGAGGGTCGCGGGTTTGAATCCCCGTCGCACCAAACATACCAGTCCTTTCAGCTGTGGGGGCGTTATAATGTTACTATCAATCCCACTATTCATTGGTAAAAGAGTAGCCCAAGACTTGGCGGTGGGTGGTGATGACTAGTTGCCTTCCCTCTAGTCTTACACTGCTAAATTAGGGACGGCTAGCGCAGAAAGCCCTCGAGTAGCTATGCACAAAATTCAAAAATAAACAAACAGGCAACAGAAGACGAATTATACAAACGTTTCTAAATACCTGAAAATATTTTAAATTTAGTACGTCATATAGTTTTACGTAACTCCTCGATTTGAATACATCTTTATGATATGAGTATGTGAATTTTCTGCTGCAGAAAGGCTGTTGCATGTTTTTCACAAAAGCGATCAATTTTATTTGGTTATTACACTATCTACGAAACAACAAACGATAAAAGTGTAGTTCCAATACCATCGCGATATTACACACACTGTGGTCGTTAAGTGACGCGGTGGTTTTCTAAACTATTTTATTATATGGTACTCAACATTCCTACTCTCTCTATGTCGTTTACTTCTTGAAGATTTCCTTTGTTACGTGATAAAACTACTAACGCTTGTATTTGATGTTCAATAAATAAAAAAATGGTGCGCTGTTAGTGACGTGGAAACACTTTAACATTTGAGATTTCACGGACCACGCTTACTTCTTCATTTCACCAAATTCGACAATAATAATTGTTATGTTCTGAGTCAAAACAAAGTTTCGACAACCTTTAATTCAAAATACGGAAATATATTCCGGTGCGAGTAGCGCCCTCACTCGGTGAAAATGCTGAAATCAAATATTACTTCGTAAACCTTAATTAAAATCCTATTATTCGTCCACATTTGACGAGAGCGCTGATAACTGTGTCATGACAGACACGAGTATGAAACGTTCCAATTGAAAATAGATACATGACCCTGTCATTCAGTCCTATTGGACATACTAAATACGGGACCGTACTATTACAAAACAGGTTGTACTTTGATAGCACAAACGCTATTCTTCACACTAATGTGTATGTTTTTGCGTTTCTCTTATAGCAAAGCAACACCGGGTGTTCTGCTGAGTCCATATAGGAGAATCGAACCCCTGACCTTCACATTAGTAGTAACCCGTAGTTGAACTAAAATGCTTTTATTGTTATAACTTACTGAAATCCGAATTGTGTTTTTATATAAATTCATTCTTTGATCTTTGATTATTACTTTTTAAAGTATTTCAAAGTGCAATGTTTTATTATTAACGAGCCTGATGGTTAGGGCGCTCGACTGACAGCCTCAAGGGCGCGGGTTGAATAAAAATGCAATACCTCCTATGCGGTTGTCGACATGACCGGTGGTAAAGGCACTCGACTTGTAACTCGAAGATCGTGGACTCGAATCCCTGTCACACCAAACATACTTGGCCAAGCGTGTTAAGGCGTTCGACTCGTAATCCGAGGGTCGCGGGTTCGAATCCCGGTCGCACCAAACATGCTCGCCCTTTCAGCCGTGGGGACGTTATAATGTGACGGTCAATCCCACTATTCGTTGGTAAAAGAGTAACCCAAGAGTTGGCGGTGGGTGGTGATGACTAGCTGCCTTCCCTCTAGTCTTACACTGCTAAATTAAGGATGGCTAGCGCAGCTAGCCCTCGAGTAGCTTTGCGCAAAATTCAAAAACAAACAAACAAAATTTAAATATAAATCATACTATAAAATAAAACTCAAATAAAATTAGAAGGTAAAAGAAAGTATAGATAATTCCAGAAAACAACTATTATAATAACTAGCTCGTTACCCGTGTGGGCAGTACATTATATCCGTGCGTGACGTATTCATGGCGTCATATCTGCATCCTGAGAATGAAAAAAATAAAGTTCTCTGTAACGGAAAACGGAGGTAAAACGAGAAAATTGTGGCCCCTATTGAAAATCTACATGCACACAGGGTAGACATTTCGTGAAGTTGGGGATTTCACATGGAATACTAAAAAAGATTTTCCAGTATCATATAAGCAAGAGTTCTATTATTGTATGATACAAACAGAGTTTGCATAAAATTGAAGAATATATAATACTTACAATATGTTAATTTTGGAGTGAATGTGAGATGTTCGACTTGATGTCTGTACTGAACGATTTGGTGGTCTCACTTCCAGAATCCTTTTCATCAACATCTGATTCCGGCTCACCAGAACATCTTTCATGCATGGTGATTGCAATACTTCTTGAGTAGATGACAAGGCATCGAAAGTCACCGACCACTTTACTTCACACGATCATAGTTCTTTGGGCCTGGCATGGCCAAGCGCGTAAGGCGTGCGACTCGTAATTCGAGGGTCGCGGGTTCGCGCCCGCGTCGCGCTAAACATGCCCTCCCAGCCGTGGGGATGTATAATGTGACGGTCAATCCAACTATTCGTTGGTAAAAGAGTAGCCCAAGAGTTGGCGGTGGGTGGTGATGACTAGCTGCCTTCCCTCTAGTCTTACACTGCAAAATTAGGGACGGCTAGCACAGATAGTCGAGTAGCTTTGTGCGAAATTCCAAAAACAAACAAAACATCATAGTTCTTTCATAAGTGCAATCCGTTGTCAGGAAGATGATAAGGCTTATGACTCTTTGACAAGTCTGACCTAGAAAGAAGACGTTATCTAGGTTTGAAAATACCTCATGTGTTGTACCTTACGTCATTCTTGTCAAATAAAGATGTATGCAATCCGTAGAGTTTTTCAAGGGATAAAACATTCACGCGGTTATCTTAGTCAGAACTCTAACCTTGCGAGCCTACAGTAACAGTTACCGCTCAACAAGTTCCGTTAACTGAGATGAATATGAGTTTTTCTACTGTTGTGTGGTTGTCAGATAAATATAGTCCAAGTCCAGTAAGGTGTGACGGGGCAATATTAAAGTAAGATAGATTAAAAATGCAACTGAATTTAAACCAACCACCTTAAAAGCTTATGATCTTGAAGGTTTTACAACCTGTCCATTTCTAAATCCAAGCTGCCATCTTGATACAAGTTAAATATGATCTGAATAAATAAGCAAAATAATGTAGACAAACAATCATAAATAATCTCACAATGATATTTGAGTAGCCCTCTATAAAGCTTCAACTTCTCTACATTAGTACGACTTATTTTAAAGTGATAAATAAACTTTGTATTCCGAAAATTGTTATTCTCGAAGCCTAAGTTTATGGGATGTCCAGTTCAAACTACAATTAGGTCAACGTGTGTTATTTGTGTTATACTAATTTCAAAGAATTCCACTCTTCATCAGTAACCCTGATTGTTTTGCTTTTGAATTTCGCACAAAGCTACTCTAGGGCTATCTGTGCTATCCCTCCCTAATTTAGTAGTGTAAGACTAGAGGGAAAGCAGCTAGTCATCACCACCCACCACCAACTCTTGGGCTACTCTTTACCAACGAATAGTGGGATTGACCGTCACATTATAACGTCCCCACGGCTGAAAGGGCGAGCATGTTTAGCGCGACGGGGATGCGAACTCGCGACCCTCAGATTACGAGTCGCACGCCTCAACACGCTTGGCCATGCCGGGCCACTAGTAACCCTGAACACAAGTAAACCAAAGATAGATAAACTGAATCTATATCATAGTGATAAGCACGTTCACACTAACAGTATATTTGATATTTTCAGAAATTATATCGTGATAAAAAACAATCATTAATATCCACAAAGTTCAAAAATAATTCAATCTATATCAAAACAACAACAATTTGAATCAAAACTATTCAAAGGTGCCGATTACACTATATATATATATATATACATTTCCATTTTAAACGAATAAATGATCAACCCAAGATTTTACATCTCAAGACTACATCCAATAATCTTCAGATATCTCAGTTGCCCAAACTTGGAGATATTCTTTCACTAAAATCAATTAAAACAATTGGTCCAAATGTTTCTGAAGTGATAACTGTAAGTTCTCTGGTGACTCTTTTTTTAATTTAAAAAAAATTAAATTTAAATCCAAATCCCCATTATCCCTTTACTGCATTTAGAAGAAAGTCAATGCCATATTATATCACTGTGGTTTCCAATAAATGCATTACATATGAATAATTCAATACGAAATTCTTTATTAATCTGAAAAGCTTTGCTGTATTATATTATATTGTACTCATGTACATAATTACGTACATACGTAAAACAGGTTAAAATACATAACAGAAGATACGACTGTGCTGTCAAATGCATGTACGTGCTGTCACAAGTTATTAAACACCTGTTTAAGAAAGCTGGTTGTCGAATTTATCTTCTCAGTTTGTATGGATTTTTTCAGGTGTACAAAAGTGTTACGTCCATTATTCAACCAACACAGCTGTTATGAATTCACGAATGCAAGTTTCAGCCAAGCCAAGTCAGTAAATTAACCAATAATAAAAAAAGATCTTACCAAAAGTACTTTACCGTTGTGAGCAGATGGTCAGCTATGCTTGGGACAATTCAGTTCAGAGGGAAGCTTACCTATCTGTGTTTACCCTAACGCAGATGGTTATTCTCACTGTGCGGGTGCAGTGTCTACATCGTTGTTTATTAAAGTGTTTAAATTAATGCAGCAAGAAAACCTACTTTCAAAGATTTACAAAAGTGCATGACCTTTTCTGGTTTCCTCCAAATTTTGCATTTTGCAAAGCCTGGAGTATATCCCACTTTTTAACTCTCTGAGGGCTGCTAAAAATTGTCTACAACACTTTCTCACTTGATGGTTTGTGAAAATTACTTAATATGCCATCATGTACTCACAACGTGACGTGCATGTGCTACTTGTTTTATGGGAAGCAGCACCTACGCCATGTCTGGTACTTCAGTTTGCTCTTTGTTAATCCATAGTCGACATCCAGATGCAGTGTTACCATTTGTTATTTATTTAATTGTCTTTACTGCAGTAACGGTTTTAATTACTGCATGATAAACAATATTTGAACATTCAATGAACATACATGATGTTCAGCCATATCTTTCAGAACACTAATTTCATTAAACATTTCAATAATGCGTGGTACACGCAATCAGTGAACGACTTACCATTGAAATAAGGGTAGTAATGTTTGACAAATGCTTTGATACTTTGACTACAGGTAGTTTTTCTTTGTACTACAATATTGGTGCTCAGGAGCACTAAGTATACAACTCATACATGTGACATGCAGCCCACACCATCCTGTACATGCCCCTAAATTATGCTAATCCTGTGCAATATCTTTTGATTGCCTATGTAAACAATCAAAATTTTGTGGAAGTTATGCCTTTAAACTCAGCCTTTAAGATTAAATTGTTATCTACAAAGTAAAACCTTATGCACATCTCATTGACATTTGTGTTTCAGTTGTCAAGCTGATGCTCATACAACTGTTCTGAAGTATTTTGTGGACATCAACTGCTATGATTATCCATTCCAAGCAGCAATTTTATTCAGATTTTAAGGGAACTAGCCAGCCAAATCCTCTTTTTGCTATACCCTTGAGTACTGACAGGATTACTTGATTTACATAACTAAATGCTGCTGCTAACATGGATCTGTTACGCATCTGACATGTTATGCGCATTGATAGAAGGCTTAATATTCTTTCAAGGGACCAAAAATTTGTCTGCCATCAAGACTGTAATGATCTCAGACTGAAATAACAGTGTGATGATTTAATGTACATGTACTGTACAGCTCTTCATGATTATATTCCACGATGTTCTAGCTACTAAACGTAGTTTTTGGAAGCATTGTCAGTATATCTTACCAACCTGTAAAAATAATATAAAATGCCTCTCATTGTACATAACGATGCCGTAATAAGATGTGCAAAATTTTGTCTAGAATGCACTTCTTGCTAATCTACTTCAGAGGCGTAGCCAGAAATGGCCATTAGGTGTTTTTTTTTAGTTTAAGTGCTTGATGCAAGCGCCGCAGACGCGAAGCCATGGTAGGGGTCCGGGGCATGCTCCCCTGAAAATTTTAAAATAAAACATAAAAAAAAAAGCTTGAATTATGCATTCTGAGACCACCTTTTTGGCAAATTTCAGAATGGCACACTGAGGTGTTTGTCTTATTTTTTTAATCATAAATAAATATATAGGCCTATATATATAATATATAACTTAAAGTTATCAAGCCCAGCAAAGTAGGCCTACAGTCCTGTCATCAACATATAAAATATAGAGTCACTCAGGAGAGTGCAAAATATATGTATAGCGTCTATAATTTGTATTCAAATATCATGGACAGTGTATGTTCAGATTCCCTGGATTTCAAGAATTAACTTCACAAATAAACAGTGGATAGCACCGTGGCAGGCTGGCAGCACCATGGCACTAACCTAGTACCATTGGCGCCATCTATAGTGAATTATTAACTATAAATGGTGCAATTGTAATGTGAATTGACAAAAAGAATGTGACGTTGACAAACAGAAGTTGCGATAAACAATCATTCACTATGTCAAGCCTGAAAAAAGCAAAAGACACTGCATGAGTTCTTTAAACCCATTCATGAGGCTGAACCTGATCAATCTGCTGCAGCCAATCAGGTTGAATCTGAATTGTCAGAGTCATCACCGTGGCTTTCTACCAGTGCTGCCACTACCACCTCAGGTCCAGTCTGGGACATTGGAAATTACATTTCTGATGATATCAGCATTGGTAAACAGGTAAGTCGACTCCTCATTATATTAATTTTGTATTAAAAATCATGCAAACACTCTGCATGATTGGCTTTCACAGTGGAGATGGCTACTCTACAGTCAACATGCAAAGGGTGTTTTCTGCAAGTACTGCTGTCTTTTTGCTCCTGATAGTACTGATGTTGGAAGCCAGAAATTGGGACAACTAGTAAAATTTCCATACAGAAAGTGGAAAAAGGCTGTTGAAGACTTCAAGGCACATGAATTGAAACAGTACAACCAAGACAGCAAAGAAAAAAGCTAAAAAATTTTCTACAGGTCACAAACACAAGTTCATCTGTGCACTTGCAGCTTGATGCAATTTACAAGCAAGAAATTGAACAGAACCGGCAATATTTAATGCCTATTACTGATACTGTATTGCTGTATGGGAGACAGGGTTTAGCTTTGAGGGGAAAATATGATTCTGGTCAAATGTTTGTTGATGAAACTGATGAGGAGCCCATCAATAATGATGGGAATTTGGGGGCAATTTTGCGCTACAGGGCAAACGGTGATGTCAAGCTTTCAGCAAGCCTTAAGAGTACGAAGAGGAATGCTACATGTCTGAGTCCTCAAATTCAAAATGAAATCATCAATGCCTGTAATACTCATGTTCTTGATGCTTTGGTCACTTCGCTGCAAAGTGTTTCTCAATATCGACTAATGAAACAACAGATATTTCAGGCATTGAACTGTTTTCGGTGCGTGTTAAATATTTACATGCCAATGACAACTCTGTTGCAATGAGAGAAGATTTTTTGCAACTTATACCTGTTTATCATGTAACAGGCAGAAAATTGGCTGATGTTATCATAACCAATCTGACAAAATATGGTATTGACATGGCTTACCTTCGAGAACAAGGGTACGACGGTGTTACCTTTATGAGTGGAAATTCAATGGTGCCCAGAGACACATAACTGATAAATTTCCACTTGCACCCTATGTACACTACAGTGCCCAATCCCTAAACTTGGACATTTCTGATGCTTGTAAAGAAGTTCCTGTGCAAAATTGCATGGGAGTAATTTCTAGCATTGAATACTTTCTCAATACACCCAAACGAAAGCACGTTTTGGCTCTTTCGGTGGAGAATAAAGCACATGGATAGAAAAAAAAAATTGAAAGGTCTCTGCCCCACCCGGTGAGTTGAGAGGCATGACTCAGTCATTGTCTTTCTAGAATTAATCCATGCAGTTGCAGATACCCTTGAGACCATATCAGGTTGGCAAGACAGATTCTGCCACGCAAGCCAATCAATTGTTGTGTTCTATAACACAGCCAGAATTCATCACTCTACTTACCATTGCTAAATTGTTTTCCTTTAGTTTACCTTTGTGCAACTTACTGCAGCAACAGAACATTGATTTAGGTGCTGCGATGCATCACGCAGAAAAAGTGGAGGATTTAATCCGTTCACTCAGAAATAATACTGTGAATAAATTTAACAACATTTTCTGTGAGGCTCAAACTCTGTATAGTGAGCTCCAAATTGACATCATAATGCCAAGGCAGGTTAAAAGACAGATGTACCGTGCTAACCCACAAACCACTAGCTCTGAGGAGTACTTTCATACTGTTGTATTTGTACCACTTGTTGATCACTTTCTTTCACAAATATGTGACCGTCTGTCCAGTCACAAAACTCTCCTTACAAACTTCATGTGTCTACTACCTTCAGAATCTACCACAGAATGGTCAGAACCTGCAGCACAAAAATGTGACCAAATTAAAGAGTTGGTCATTATATACAAGGCTGACATTGACAATACTTCACGAGCTGCAGTAGGTGAACTTAAGGTTTGGTACAAATCACTTGCGAACAACAGACCAAAATGTCATAGAATGTATGCAATGTGCAATTCAGAAATGTTCCCAATCATTTCTAGACTGTTGAAAGTATTTGACACGCTGCCTGTGTCAACGAGAGATCAGTGGAGCGTTCGTTTTCAACTCTCAGAAGACTCAAAACATATTTGAGAAATACCACCACTGAAGATTGATTGAATGGCCTAGCCTCATTATACATTCACCGTGATATTAAAGTTGAACCAAACTGTGTTGTAGATGTCCTGGCAAGAACGAACAGGTGTTTGAGACTTTCATAGATATTCGATTGTATTTCTCTTGTTCTGACAAAACTTGCTGTATTAAAAGTGTTCAATTTGACCATTTGTTGTGTGTGAAATTATCTGCCATGCAATCACGGATCTTTATGAAACTTCACAGGTGGCAACTGAACTTGTCTAAAATGTTTGGGTCCATGTGGGGTGTATTAACCCCAACCCCCCTTGGCTACGTCCCTGATCTACTTGACCATGAATGCCTCACACCATAGCATTGCAACAACTGGGTTTGCTGACAAGTACCTCTGTGTCTCTTAAAGACCACTGCAGCAATTCTGGAGAAGTTTATTTGTCACCTAATCCTTCTCAACCACCCTGTGCTCTAGACCATGGGATGTAACCATCATAAGTTGTGTCATAGGCATTTGGGATAACCCAGTGAAGTGCACATTAATATCACAATCTGAAGTATGTTTGTTTGTTTGTTTTGAATTTCACGCAAAGCTACACAACTGCTATCTTCACAAGTCGTCCCTAATTTAGTAGTGTAAGACTAGAGGGAAGGCAGCGAGCTAGTCGTCATTACCCACTACCAGTTCTTGGACTACTCTTCTACCAACTAATAGTGGAATTGACCGTTACATTATAACACCCCCACGGTTGAAAAGGCAAGCATGTTTGATGCGACGGGGATGCGAAGCCGCGACCTTCAGATCATGCATCGCACGTCTTAACCCACCTGGCCATACCGGGCCGTTTACCAAACATATAAGTCGAATAGTTTGCTCGTTCGGATATGTGCTAGCAGCGTTAACCTTCCGTAATTTTAAGCTAACAGACTGGAGGGAAGACAAGTAGTTAATAGCACACACCGCCAATTCTCAGACTTCTCTGGTTAAAAAAATAACGAAATTTCACTGTTACCCTTACAAACATATCTGCGATCTCAAAAGGCGGAACTTGATTTTTATTTGTTTTAAAGCAGTGGTTTCCAACCAGGGGTACTCGCACCCCTTGGGGTTGCGAGATAACATTTGTTTTGGCTACCTTAACCTTTATTCTTAAATAAATAATTAAAGTGAGGGGTGCGAGAACGTATTAAAATTTTTAGGAGTGCGGGGCATAAAAACGGTTGGGAATCACTGTTTTAAAGAAACACAAACATATATCGGAGACCCATAATTCAGCAATCTGACCAATTACCCAAGCTCAACCCAACTTCAAAGATAGCAGTATGTGAAATACTCTAAAGTGAAAAATTGAAACTTAATGCTAAATAATCACTTATAACTAAAAAAGTGCATTTAACAGTGTTATAGCAAACTGTTTATAGATTCAACCACAGAACCACTTATCTTAAAGTAAACTAGTTATATATAAGCGTTATTATTCATCGTCATGGTTGCTCAAAAAGTACGAAACATGTGTGATAGTGTGAATGTGA
This sequence comes from Tachypleus tridentatus, assembly GCF_004210375.1. Taxonomy (NCBI): domain Eukaryota; kingdom Metazoa; phylum Arthropoda; class Merostomata; order Xiphosura; family Limulidae; genus Tachypleus; species Tachypleus tridentatus. Next base: position 140,366,178 of record NC_134837.1, read on the forward strand.
CGTAACGTTCCCGGGCTTTGAGCTCGCTGCAAAGATCGTGCGCACTAAGTAATATCTGTTGCCGGCTACTGCAAAGCAAGTGGCGAGATAACTTCTTGTCAACATTTTGGCGCCGAACAAACACAAGGAACTTGCAAAGTTAAAAATATTCATCAAGGAAAAGGAAAAGGTATGCAGTTGCGCTAAAGCATTTGTTAATGAAGGTGCATAGAAAAGTTTTGAATTTGGAATTCATTATCTTGCACGAATGAGTTCCGGTAAATATTAAATATATGTCAAATGCCTCACTTTCGTTTTTCACTCTCTAACGCAGCCTCTGACCTAACATTTATTGGTTTGAAATCGGTGTTTGTATATTTTAGTTGTTGTTTCTCATTTGAACTATTTTAAATCTTTGAAATAGATCAATTGGATCCAAATGTTTTTTAATGTATTTAGCGCATCTGCATATACGCAAATTCATTTTTGATCATCAATATTATTAAAAATTTTTGTAAACTTTAGTCAGTGATACGTTATGTGTGATCAGCAATACATATATTGATATTATACACACGTACACATTACTACTAGCGCATATCAAAACTGACACATATCTGATTTGCATTCTCCGAAATATCTACTTATATTCACTTAGTTACAGGTAAATAATCCTAAAAGCTTCATCATGTATAAAGTATTTTATGTTAGAAATGTGGACACTGTTCACAGTGGCTAATTTCATTTTCTTTTATTGTTGTTATTTTGCGAGCTGTCGACAGAGGTCAGTTAAGAATATTTTCTGTCTCTTATTCTCGCTCTAAGGATGCAATGTGTGATAGGCCTACGCCTTTGGAAATCGTTAAGGTTTCTATTGAGTGTAAATTTAACTGGGCTGAGTTAAGTTGAATCCTACTTTTAGAATATTATATTTAAATATCATACACATTCGTGAAATATTTATTCTTTTCAGTAATGCGTAAATCTTCAAAGTCGAGAGTGGAAAGTATTACAGTGTTTAGTTCCGTCGCAGCGGAGAGGCTCGCCGATTATCGTGGTGACACTGATACTAGTCCTAATTCACCTCCAGACACTGACGGAATAGTCATTGGTAGTATGTCTGGATGCATTACTGGAGGCCAAGAAGCTGATCCGTCACCTAGTTCAACTTCAAGTCATCATGATCAACCTACAACTAGTAAAGAAACTTCAAAGGTAGTTTAAAGTTCAATACATTTATTGTTAAATTTTAGTTTTAATCAGTACTTGTTAAAAATAATATTTTTTTAAAATGTAAACAGCTGTATTGGATAGGCAGCTTTGGATTTCAGTTTAATTTTTAAATTAAAACTTTTTTTTTTTTTACATTCTAGAACAGTAAAAGTATTTACTATACAAGACTTTGGGCTATAATTGAAGAAATTTAAGTGTAAAACTAAGAAGTTTTTAGAAGGTGAGCAAAATTAGCTAAAAGAAATATTACTTTCAGTTTCACATTTTGTATTCTAATTTAAAAAAAAAAATCCCTTTTCTAGATGTAGGAATAGAATAATTAAAATACAATTATTAATAGATATAAAGAATATTATAATTTACCACTGATGACAATATGAAGTTTGTCAACATAATGAGAATGCTGGAATAAGTCCAGAAACTCATTACTTAATAGAGCTGAGTGTTTAATCAATGTAATCAGTTTCTCACAAGGTAATCAGTCATAATTATGATTAACTCATTACAATAACTATTAAAATTAGTGTTTTAGTGTATTATTGTTTTGATTAGTAATTAAAATATTGCTGTTCCAATTTCTCATAATCTCCTATGACTAACAAAAATAATCAACTAGTTGAAAATTAAGTTTTGATTATTTCAGCTCTATAATTCTTTTGAGTGAATAATCAATTGATAAACCCAATGATGAATCTTTTACCATATTCTACTTATCAATCAGCTCCATTACTAAAGTTGAGACACAACAAATTGAAAAATTCTTTCGACAATCTGGTATGATTTGGTTTTGTTGCTTGTTTTAACTGCAAATAGACTCAAAGGGAATGATGATATTAGCCATTGTTGTCTGTATTGTTACATGTAATAATATAGGAAAGTTACAGTTAGGTTTTTAAAGGCTACATCTATACACTGAAAAGTAAATCTGCCTTCAATTTTTTGGAAAATATTTATTATCTTTTTAAATTCACATAAAATATATACTAGCCTATAGTACTGTCTTACCTGTTACTTCCAGATCTCAAACTTGTGTTTTTTAACTATAGTGTTTTCAGGATACAACAAAGAAATCAGAGGCTTTGATACCATCATTCCTCTAAATAATCTTTTAAACTTAAGTAAGATCATCTTTTACTCATTTTTTATCAAAAGTATTTTAACCTACCTCTATAGGATATCTCTTTCTGATAATCTCATGCTGTAATATAGCAATCAGATTGCATACATTAGTCTCAACTAACTCAGCAAAAACACATTGAGAAGTCTTGGGTTAAACTGTACACTAGTTTAAGCTTCTACAAGAGTACTGCAATAAAACATAGGTATGGAAGCTGTAAGTTATTATTAAAGTAAGTTATATATGTAATGATAGGATAATGTACATAATAATTATGTGCAACAGATGCCTGCATCTGAAAGAAGAAATATTGTTAATTTCTCACACTTTCCATAATCATCTTGTAGTCTTTCAACCCTTTCCATTAATCAATATATTTTTTAGTTAAGGATACCACAGCTCTACACAATGTTCCAAGTAGAGGTTTGTATGGAGAAATTACCCTGTTTTGACCTGCGATCAATATGTCTATTAAAAATAAATCTAAAATTTTAATATCTTTACTATTAGTACCAGTGAAAGTGAACTTCCTTGGTGATGTATATTAAATGAAACCTTCTGATTAACAGTTTTAAAAAGTCTGGTCAGTTTGCTTATAGTTCTGGAATGGTCACAAAGTAATTTTTGTTGTATTCCAGTTTATAAACATACTGAAACTGCATGTTGTGTTTTTGAATGAAAGCAAGGATTGAATTTTTTTTAACAGAATAAAAATCTATTGGAAAAATTAGAAAAACATAGGAAGATATAAAAATTAGTAACAAATTTACAACAGAAATAGAAGCATTTTTAATTATTCCTCAAATAAAATGTAGTGAAATTATTAGGTTTTTTTTGAAGCTGCAATTTTATAAACATTACACATGAGAAGTAAAGCTTGGTAATTTAATGGTGAAAATAATCAACTAACTGAAATTAGGGTTACCAGTTACTACCATTTTTCATTATTACAATTACACTGTGTAACACAAATTTTGTTCCTGGATAGTATGTGTTACTTCTTAATTGCTTATGTGTAAAAGTACAGAAAATGGCCATTATTCCCTTCAAACTTTGCTTTTGTGACCTGGATAGTGAAATTTAAAATTAACCTATTTTCTCTGTAAAAATGGGCAAATTTGCACATTTTCATTTACATAAGGTCTGAATAAAACAACAATATGAATAAGATTTTACATGTATTTATACTAAAGTTATACAAAAATCTTTAGAAATGAGTAGTTTTTTGAGATTTGCGAAAGTAAATCACTTTCATGTATCAGCCTACAAATATAGTCTCGGCATTCGATTTTGTTAGACCAAGTTCTCTGATGAAGTCATTGAGGTCTCTTTGGTTGCAGTAGTATCGGTTTCTCTCACCAGCTGCACCTCTGAAGTTGTAATCTGGATCTTCAACATCTACTTCCTCTTCTGAGGATGGCTGCTTTCTTCTCTGGCAGAGTGGGTACAGGGAGCTCAGGGCAGTGTGGTACTAAGGCGATGGATGATGGAAGGCCTCGATACATGATAACAGATGCATTCTTGTCAACCCAACATTTGGAAGGGTCCACCATGCAGAAGTAGCAATTTCTTGAGTGGTCAGTGGGTTCATGCTAAATTCTTGGAATAGCCAACTTTATGGCTCTCTTTTTTCCTTCTGACCACCATCCTGCAAAAGAGCAAAATAAAATTATTATTATGAAGAATAAATTTATTTTATCTACAACTAATGTGAAAGAGATTCATGCAAAATATTTTATATGTGAAATTTTTATATACTATTGGAAATTAAAAAAATAAAAGGTATTTAAATTTTAGAAGGTGTAAAATTTGTATAATATAAAATCTTACTATTCAAGCAAACAAAAATTGTCCATCTTACCTTCTAGAGTTTTTTGCTGTGCTCACAGGTAAAATGAGGTGCCCAGGGTTTGTCTTGATCCCTGACAGGTATGCTGAAATATGCCTTGTAAGCTTCACACATTTTAACAGATACTGTCACAGAGTACTTTTCTCTCTTGTCTTGATAAATTGGCCACATACATAGAATGCATCTGGAGAATGCTTGCAGCTTCTTGATGCCATCTCTGATAAAATCAGAGTGAGCCCCTGTATATATATATTACTATGGAAAGTTTTAGAAAATTCTAAAAGGTTCTTGAAAATCCTTGTAAGTTCTACAACATTTTAGAAAATTCTTGTAAGTTTGAGAAAATTCTGTCAGCTACTCAGCACTGAGTCTACCTGGAATGTTTTGGAAAATGGGTAAATTTGAAAATTTCATTATCCAGGTCATAAAAACAAAGTTTGAAGAGAAAAATAGGTCTTTTCCATTTACTTTAGGCATAGAAATTGGGAAATAACACTTTCTGCCTAGGAAGAAGAAAAAATAAAATTTTGTTACATAGTGTTATCTGATCTATAGAAAATATTGCTGCTGTGTTTGTTTGTTAAGCACAAAATTATTAATAGGCTACATCTGCTCTACCCAATTTTAATTTCATAGATTGTTTATTTTTTTTTTTAATTTTTTTTAGCTTTGGTGATTTGTGTGAGAAAAGGAGGTGCTTGTTATTCAAGACTGTCAGGTTTGGCTCCCACTGCCACCAAACACATGCTTGCTCTGCCTTTGTTATAGAAAATCTACTGAAGCTGTTACTGTCCTTATCAATTAATCAGTGAAGACATACCACTAATAACTTCGGCTGTAATAAAATGTAACGGATTTTGCCAAAGCCAGATAATCTTTAGAAAGTTCATTTCAAGTTTCAAACCATTTCATCTAATTTTTTTTTTTTTATCTTTTGCAGTGTGATGAAGTAAACCATGCCACAGATGTATTGACTCAATGTGTGGGGCTTTAAAAGATTTAATATTAGTTCTTAACTTTTCTTTCCTTAACCTACCTATATAATGCAACCCTTCTATTCCTGAAATCATCCTAGAAGCCTTGTTCTGAACTCTCTCCAAGAATTATTTATCTTTTCTTAGCTAAATGAAACAAACTGTACTCAGTATTGTAAGGTCTAATAGTAATGTGTCAAGAGAAAGAGTGGTTTCATTTAGGCTTATAAGTAATGCCTCTTAAGTATAACCTAAAAAGAGTTTTAGCTATATCTTTCCTAATATTTACTGAAATGATCTTCATAACTAATCTTTGTGTGGTGCCTCATGAAAAGCTTTTTGAATTGAATATCTAAGTCAGGCCTTGAGAAATCCTAATTGTCAGGTTTCCATGGCAATGGAAAATGCCATCATGGAACATAGTGTTTTCTCCCATTTTATCCACTTGTTGAGTATTGCAAAATATATAATTTGAATTTAGGTAGTTT